>NC_133301.1:14830709-15074684 GCF_005239225.2 Populus alba | reverse complement strand
ATAAATAAGAATGCATGCTAAAGCAGTAAATACAGGAAAAAATAAACAAATAAACACAACAAAAAACAAATAATAAAAAAATAGCAATAATAAGACAAAAGACAAAGCTTAATCCTAGTCCCCAGTGGAGTCGGCCATTCTGTCGCACCCGACATCGCGGCGGCCCTAAAAAATAATAATTCTCTTGAATTATGAAAAAAAAATAGATTCTGGCATCCGGTTCTTTTAGAAAAAAATGTCTCGTTTGAGGAGTCGCCACCTAGTATTATGGTCATTAGGAACCCTAACTGCGTCAACAGAGATTTCTATGGTTCGGGATTGGTTACGTAAAAGGGAAGATATTATCACCCCTTAAACGTTCTGCCTAAGGCAAACTGCATTGCTGGTTTTGTCTTAAATTGCTAAATGTTTATTAGTTTATGCTGTGATGATTTATTTAAATATTCCTGACTCTAGCGCCAGTGAATATTCGAGCTCGAATAAATTCCA
Source organism: Populus alba (assembly GCF_005239225.2). Lineage (NCBI taxonomy): Eukaryota > Viridiplantae > Streptophyta > Magnoliopsida > Malpighiales > Salicaceae > Populus > Populus alba. The sequence goes on along the minus strand of NC_133301.1, from coordinate 15,074,195 downwards.
ACTCTGGCGTTGGTAAAAATTCGTAGCTACGAAAAAATTAGATTAATGTTTTTTATTCCCTACTCTAGCGCTAGTGAATAAATAAAAATAAATTTATTTTTTACGCATGCATATATTTTTTATTTTTTTAGCTAAATAAAATAAAAAATACAACGAATAAAAATAATATAAATTTAAACTCTGGCATCAGTGAATAAATCAATAAATTTACATTATTTTTTATTCATGCATACACATTTTTTTATTTTTTTATTTTTCTTATTTTTATTTTTCTATTTTTTCTATTTTTTTTGTATTTTTTTGGGCTGGGCCCAGCGCAGCCCGCATGGGCTGGGCTGGACCCAGCAGGGCTGGCCCGGTCACTGGCCCAAGCCAGTGACCCGGGCAGCTTTTACCCGCACCAAATGTAATTAAATTTGCTAGTGCACAGTGTGAATTATCTTGCAAACTGGAGAGACTTACTTGGAAGCAGGGAGGCGGAGACGTGACGGAGGGCTGTTCCTCTGTTTTTTAAGCTTTCTTTTTCTGGTTTTGGAAGCCGGCGCTGGAGAAGAAGAAGCCGATTGTGATGCTGGGTGGCTTTTTCTGTGGGTTTTCTGGTTTCCCTGTCGTCCTCTCTTCTCAAGGAAAGAAAGAAAAGCTCTGGTTCCTGTTTCTGTGTGTGTTTCGTTCTCCTGTGGCCTTCTGTATAGTCTCTCTGTTCTTGCTTTTTAATTTATCTCCTCTTCTCTGTGTTCCCTTGGTTGCCCTTGCGTCTGTCGGTTTAGGGGGAAGGGGGTGCAACCGTGGTCTGGAAGAAGACGATGATGAAGGTGCAGTGGCCGGCCAAAATTTGCTCTCTCCTCTGTATAATCTCCCTCCCAGTTCTGTGATTTTTTCGTGGCTTGCCTCTTCCCCGGTTTTGTGATTCAACCCCCCCTCTGCGCATCCCTTCTCTGGTTTCTTATAGTCGGCGAATGGCATGCGTTTCCATTGGTAATGAAGGCTCAAAACCATTTATTGCACGAGCAGTGATGGCAGGGGGCGCCCGTTTCTCTGGTTTGGTGAGCGGAAGAAGACGAACAGTTCCCCTGAAAACGACGTCGTTTTCATGTTTAATGATTATTTGCGTTTTAGCCCTTGAAGTTTTTAAAAGTTTTGTAATTAAGCCCCTCGTTTAAACCCGTAATTGTCCCTGCATTTCGGCGCCTTTTTCAAGTTAATCCTTCGGACTTTAATTCTGCTTCAATCGTGTCCCCAATTAACACCAAACTTTGCGATTTCTTCAATTAAGTCCCTGATTTCATTAATTTAATTAAATCCAAAGTCCAATTAAGTCTAAAGCTTATCAATTCTCCAAATTAAACCCTTAATTAATTCCAAGCTCAATTAAGTCTCAAAACTTATTAATTCTCCAATTAAATCCTTGATTGGATGAATTAAATTAATTCCAAGCTTAATTAAGTCTCAAAACTTATCAATTCTCCAATTAAACCCTTAATTGGATGAATTAAATTAATTCCAAGCTTAATTAAGTCTCAAAACTTATTAATTCTCCAATTAAATCCTTGATTGGATGAATTAAATTAATTTCAAGCTTAATTAAGTCTAAAAATTTATCAATTCTCCAATTAAACCCTTAATTGAATTTAAATAAATTAATTCCAAGCTTAATTAGATTAATTCCAAAGTTTAATTAAACCCCAAAACTTTCATTCATATTGCCCTTAACCCAAAATTTTAATTCATTCTTCGTTTATTTCATTTTACTTGTTTTTTTTCATCATCATTATTATTTTTTTCATCAATCAATTTTTTTTATCCTTTTCAATAAATATAAAAAATAATAATAAAAATGATCAAAAATTGGGTTATGACAGTTGCCCCCCTCTTTTATAATATTTACTATGCAAAGATATTGGAAAATTTTATTTTTCTTTAGCTTTGTGTAGTAAATTTATAAAGAAAAGTAGACATAGAAAGAACCTTCTTTTTTTTTTTTAGTTTTGAAAACTTTGAAAACAGTAGATTGACACACGACCTTTACAAAGAGATATAGAAATCAAGAAACAAGTCATTGAGAAGACGACCCTTTTTTTTTTTGTTTTTGTTTTTTTGTTTTTTTTTGTTTTTTTTTTTGAAAAAAAGTAGATGACCTTTACAGGGAGATGTAGAAATCAAGAAACAAGTCATTTGGAAGACGGCCCACTTTTCTTTTTTGTATTTTGTTTTTTATTTTTTTGTTTTTTTTTGTTTTTTTTAGAAGTGGTCTCATTATGATGGGTGACCTACCCAAGTAAAAAAAGAAAATGAGGGCTCAAAGGCACTCAAAGAGAAAAGCGAGTGCTTAAAAACACTTGAAGAGGAAAGCGGGTGCTCAGAGACACTTGAGGAGGAAAGCGAGTGCCCAAAGGCACTGGTGCTCAAAGGCACTTCAAGGAAAAGCGAGTGCTCAGAGGCACTGGTGCTCAAAGGCACTGGTGCTCAAAGACACTTGAAGGGAAAAGCGAGTGCTCAGAGGCACTGGTGCTCAAAGGCACTTGAAGGGGAAGGGAGTGCTCAGAGGCACTGGTGCTCAAAGGCACTTGAAGGGCAAGGGAGTGCTCAGAGGCACTGGTGCTCAAAGGCACTTGAAGGGAAAAGGGAGTGCTCAAAGGCACTTCAAGGGGAAGCGAGTGCTCAGAGGCACTAGTGCTCAAATGAACTTGAAGGGAAAAGCGAGTGCTTACAGGCACTGGTGCTCAGAGGCACTGGTGCTCAAAGGCACTTGAAGGGAAAAGTGAGTGCTTAGAGGCACTGGTGCTTAAAGGCACTTAAAGGGGAAGCGAGTGCTCAAAGGCACTAGTGCGCAAAGGAACTTGAAGGGGAAAACGAGTGAAATACTTTTGAAACGCAAAAACAAACAGGCCCTTAGAGAAGGTGGTGCTCAAGGGTTTTAAGGGACTTTTCTCCGGAAAACAAAAGTCCATAGACAACTTTTCCAAGGAGCTCAAAATCTCAATTAATTAATTAATTATAGACTGGGTTAACTTTCACATTATCTAAGTTTTTTTTTCTAATAAAAAAATTCTATATATATTTTTTATATTTGAAAACATTTGCGATTGTAGCGTAGCGTGGGCTATAAATATATTATTTTCACTATTAGAGACAAGTAACAACTTGTTAAATCTTTTAAAATACACTAGATGGAGGTGCATCTTTAAAGTTGTTAAAATAAGAAATTTACTTTCGATTAATATACAATCTAACCAATTGATACAATAGATTATAATAAATTTAGAGTAGAAGTTCTAAATAAGGTGACTCTAAATTAGCGGCACAAGTCGTTCTTCCAATATGCTACTTCTCTTCAAAAAGGATATTCATTACCTTAATTATTATAATTCGAAGTAGATTGTTTCCTTGCCAGAATTATATAAAATTAAAAAACGGATAACCTCGACCTCTTTTATGACATGTTCTTGCGCTTATCGTCCTTTATTAATTTTAGAATAATATTGCCAACATATTAGTTTTTTATTTTTATGATCACTTAATACCTTCAAATTAGTTTTCAAGTTTTTGAGATTAAGTTCATAGATCTATTCTCACCACGAGATTAAAAATAATTTAATATTTAATTAAAATAAATAAATAAATTAATAATATAGATATCATATTCTTTCTTAACCAATTACCACAACAAAACGAACTAGCATTACCATGTTGAAACAATGCCTACCAAAATAACTCAAGCCCAAACAATGACATGAATTGGGTAAGCAATGTCTCCTTTTTTTATATATAATAAATAGGAGTGAAGATGTGAAACAATGATGAAGGGAAGAAGATAAACATTAATTAAAAGCCTAGTTAAGAATTTGAGATATTTAACATGCATTTATTGGATATTTTTTTTGGAGTAGGACTTGTGAATAGGTTTATAGAAACACCAACTATTACTCACTTCAAAGCTTTGAAGCGAATTCTTCGGTATATCAAATATACTATTGATTTTGGCTTATTTTATGGATATTCTAATAACTTTGATCTTGTGGGTTATAGTGATAATGATTGAGTTAGAGATATGAATGATTGAAAGAGTGCTATGGATTTTTTTTTTTTTTACATTGGAGACACATTATTCACATGGAATTCAAGCAATCTATAGTCACTTTGTTAATATGTGAAGCTGAATATGTAGTTAATACATCATGTGTTTATCATTTCATATGGCTAAAACGATTATTGAAAGAATTGTAAATGTCACAAGAGAAGCCTTTATATGGACAACCGTTAGAACCTCTAAACCACATCAACCACAAAGCAGCTTACTTCAAGTAAGGTACGCTAGGAGTGCTAGTACCTTCTCTAGCCACACCAGTCCATTACCCTCGAATCTTTGACAAGACCAATACACCCGAGTTTTCCTAGCAACCCTGAACCAAACAACTAGCTAGGTGGCGACTCCTAATTGACACCATGATGTTGCGCGTTCATGCGCGACACTAGGGAAGAAGTAGATGCTGATGAGGTCATGTTAAACACTGTTCTTGCAGTTAAGGCTGGTGAAGCTATACCAATTGATGGAGAAAATTGTGAAGTGGATGAGAAAACTTTAACTGGAGAGTCGTTTCCGGTTGCCAAACAAGAGGATTCCATAGTGTGGGTTGGAACTATTAACTTAAATGGTGTCAATACTTCTCTCTGACACTCTATGAATTGTTTTTGAATGCATTTTGGCTTTGGTGGTAATGGGGTGTTAGAACTACCGCTTTAGCTGAAGACTGTGTGGTGGCTAAAATGGCAAAGCTTGTGGAAGAAGCTCGAAACAGCAAGTCTAAAACTCAAAGATTCATAGACAAATTTGCTCAGTACTATACTCCAGGTTAGGCATACTGCAGTCCAATTACTCATCCAGTTTTATAGGCTTTCACTGAAGTAGAGTACCGAGAACGAGTATTTGGACACAGCCCTTCACATCATTCTTTTAGAATGAATCGTCAGCTCCATTGCTTGACAATCCTACCTTTCATTTTGCGGGAAAGTTTTCATTTTAGTTCGTTGTTCAGATTTGCAGCGGTGATATTCATGCCGGCTGGCGTAGCAGTGATTCCATTAGCATTACGAGTTCATAACCGTGATCACTGGTTTTACTTAGCACTGGGCAAGATTAAGGCAATGGCTTTCGACAAAACCGGTACCATAACAAGAGGTGAATTTGTTGTCACTGATTTCCACCATCTCTGCGAGGATCTAGAGGAATTGCAAAATTTTCCTGGAGAAGGAATCCAAGGAAAAAATGAAGTGAAAAATATATGTATTGATAACAGAAAGATTGCTCACAGAGCTTCCGGAACAGGTGAAAAGCCCTATTATATCCTAGTAAGAATAAACAATATGATTCACATTTCAAACTAACCATGATTATTTTATTATATCCTAGTAAGACTAAAGATTTCTATCGATTTGTAATCTGATATGTAAATCAATCGGTTCCCTTAAACTAACGAGATATATGATGTTTCATAAAACTAATTTTTTATTTTTTAAAAAAATAATAAAAAAATAATTTGAAACTTGAATTAAGATAAGACAAATTGAGAATTTAAGGACTAATAAAGATAAAATAATAAATTTTAAAAGTTAATTTGATCACAACGTGAAGGATTGATAAGTTTAATGACTTAAATAAGCCTTAAATTATTTTAATTAATAAAATATAGAGCTTAATTAAAAAAATATCAAAATTCAGGATTAATTTAAATTAAAATTATAAAAAGTTAAAGTTAAGAAACCAAAATAAATAGAAGGTGATAACATAGGAGGGTTAATTAATTATTCTAAAGGTAATTTTTAAAATATTTAAAAGTTAAGTAGCTAAGTAAAGAATGAATTAATTAAATTGAAAACCAAAAATTGTTTTTGTAAATGGCAACAGGGTTTCAATTGCAATTCATCTAGGAGAAAAATTAAAATAGCCCTTTCAGGTGAAAACAACGCGGTTTCAAAACAAACTATTCATCTCCTTCATCCCACCGATTCAGCTGAAACGGCAGTAGATCATGGTCACGTCTCTATCCAGTATCTCTCCTCCACAATGTGCCCCTAACAGTCCAGTAATGGGCATTTTTTTTTCTCAAGCATGACAGTGGGGAAAAACAGAGACATAGAGAAGACAGAGAGACTTGGTTGATGATCCAACCAACCAAATACAAACCCAGAGAAACCAGGACGAACAGAGAAAGGCCGCAAAGAAGGGGAGACCACAGACAGGTAATGCAAAAAAAACACAGACGAAATGAACAAACACAGATAATACAGAGAGAGACCAAGAGGAACAAGAACAGAGAGAGACAGAGGGAACAAGAGAAAGCAAAAAAAGAAAAAAGAAAAAAGAGAGAAAACAAGCAGAGAAAAGCAAGAACAGAGTGAAGTGAACGAAAAACTGAAGTAGAGGGGAAGAAAGTAATAATGGTTAGCCAGCCCTCCATCACCATCGTCTTCGTCTTTAAGTAGCAGCCCCAGGTAAGTCTTCCTTTCTCTTTCCCCCGCTTTGCAGCTTCAATTCTTAATAATAATTGTAATAATAATAACTGAGTTCTATGCTTTCGTTTAACTGAGTTCTTTTGGATATCTGAAAGTTGGTATTTTGTTGTTCAGTGGGAAATTTAGTGTGTTTTGGGACTCGGTGTATGGCGAGGATTCGGAATAAATGAGGCTAACATATTGTCTTAAAGAAGGCCATGGTTATAAATAATAGGGAAGGAGTTAGTAATTAGCATTCAAGATTGGATCTGCATGACCAGGACTGTTTTTGATGGATATTGGTTTTTTGATTGACAAGAAATGGCAGCTGGTTTTTAATGTGTGTGCATGCTTTGCTCATGTTGTCATATATGTTTGTTTTCTCAAATGCATCATGCAAATAACAAAATTGTCTTCAAAACACTTATCTGACCTTTTGTTGTAGATCAAATTCCGTATATTGAATCAGGCACTTACGTGGCCTACAATGACGAGAATGGCGGGGTAATCCAATGTTTAAAGGAAGATATATGGTATTGTTGATTTGGACACTGACTTCAGCTCGCTCCCAGAATGGATATCAATGAAAGCAATGGTTAGCACCTGGCTTGCAGATGCAATCATGTATGAACTCTGGGTGGGGTCTGATGGAACCTCTGCCCGCACAATTTATTACTCTGGCCTCCCTTGGTTGATAGGAAAGGCTCCATTCATGAGCATATGGAGCTTTGTCAACCACATTAGGGGATCAAACATTTCTTTTTGAAAGGTGATTCTTTTTTATATCGTGGTTAATATATATTGTTTTTCATTTTTTACGTTAAATCATCTAAGATATTTTGGTTTTTATGTTTTGAATTCAAATTTTAAGTTTGAGGTCTTGACAATGCATTGATTATACACCCAACTTCATTTTTCTGTTTGTGCAGGCCATCTAGTTTGGACGCATATTTCCTTGGGCATGTCTTTTTCACTCTTCAAGCATTTCCTGTGAGTCACTTTACCAATTGTCTTCTGTGACCTGTGAGAGCTGAATGCTGGCATTTGTAATCTCATACGATGCTGAAAAACTCTGGGTGGGGTCTGATGGACCTCTGCCACACAAAAACCATTAGGAATCATCGATGCTGCGAAGTGCACTCTTGGAGCATGGTAATCTCATACGATATTCTGAAAAACTTAAGACATATTTCTTGGAGGCTGGATTGTCTTCTTCTGTCCCGCAATTCCTTTCAGACGCTTCATCAATTTCAACAAGACATCCTTCAAATTCATGCAAGATATTTTCACCTTTTATTCTTGAGAATATTATATTGGTCATCTGATAGTGTCTTGAGTTGTGGATTTACTAAACCAAACCAGCCTACAGATCATGTTTTAGTCATCATCAAACTAACAATTTGTTGTTTAAGATGCTTCAAGAAAAATAAAAGCCATTGGGAAATAAGAGGTCAAAAAGTACCATCCATATCTCTTTTCTTTCAAATAGAATTTCTATTATTTTCATGTGTTTTTATCACTAGGCTCAAAGCCTAAGAAGCAACCCAAGAGGTAAAGGACAGAAGAGGAGAAAACTTTCCGAAGAAGGGCAAGATACTTTCTAGCAACACAAGTAGTTGCGGTTTTAGTCTTACTATCTGTCATGAGCAGTAATGATTTTTCTGAGGTGGAGGTTGATGATGATGAAGATGAAGATGAAGGCTTCAGTTATGACTGAAGAAGCATTCATTTTTTGACAAATTTGTATTTTCCTTGACAATTTTTTTCCTCGTGACAATTCAGTCATGGACATCACTGTGAGAAAGATAGTTTCCTTTTTACCTTTCATTCTTGTATTCCATGTAAAAATTTTGAAAAATAATCATCCAACAGTTGTAGGTTGTTAATTGTGAACATTTCCTTAAGCACAGTGATAGGTGGTTCAGAGAAGAAATTGTGGCCAAAGTAGTTGGATTCTAATAATGAAAATTCAGAAACTCTCCTTGCTGCAGGAAATAGTCGTTGTAGTTGTTGAATTTGAATCCACTGTAAAAAATAACCCTGTGAGCACTCATTCATTCTCATTGATTTACTTCCAATTCCTTCTTCCTGTTTCTGGTTCTTTGTTTACCGTTTCTGGTGATATTGAGTTCGTTTTTTGGTTGGTTCAACTTTTTAAACAGCTATAAGAAACTAAGGTAACGGAGAAGCATTTGTTTATAGATTGCAAATGGTTCAATTTACAATACTGGAACAAAATATGATTTTTGTGTATGTGAAAAACCTATGATTTTTGTGTTGAATAGTATTACAAGCTGAAGTCTTTAGGCCTAAAAGCAAATAATTTTACATACCCTTTTTTGTTTATAGCGTGAGGGAATGTTTGGGGTTTGGTTCATGGAAAGATTGGTCATTGTCTGGTGTTTAAGGCTGGTTTGGATGGTGATGAGTATGTGAATCATTCTTTGATTGCACGGAAAGTGTTTGATGAAATGGGTGACAGAGACTTGGTGTCGTGGAATTCGATGATTTCAGGGTATTCTAAGATGGGTTTTAATTGGGTTGTTTATGGAAATGAGGGAGGAGGGGTTTGAGCCAGATGAGATGACGTTGGTGAATGTTCTTGGGGCGTGTGGGGATTTGGGTTTGGGGAGATGGGTGGAGGGGCTTGTTTTGGAGAAGAAGATGGAGGTAAATTCGTATGTGGGGTCTGCTTTAATTGACATGAATGGTAAGTGTGGGGATTTGATATCTGCGATGAGGGTCTTTGATTTAATGCCAAACAAGGATGTTGTCACTTGGAATGCCATGATCACAGGTTAATTACATCGGTTTTATACTTTGTAATTGTCACATATAATGGAATTGTGTGTTTATTTCTATTCCTTTGAGCTAACTTAAAATTTGAATTCTTCCTAATTAATCAGCCATGAAATAAAAACCACACAAATATATGAAATTGGTAAATGCGTTTCAAGTTAATATGATTTTTTTTTGTTCAACTATCACTTCATGTGTGCACAGAATGGAGCTTCCAATGAAGCAATTGTACTATTCAATGGAATGAGAGGCAGATCTTAATCCAGATAAAGTCACAATGATTGAAGTATTGTCTGCATGGTCCACAATAGGAGCCCTTGATTTGGGGAAATGGGTTGAGACACATGCATCAGAAAGAGGTTTACAGCACGATGTCTATGTTGCGAGTGAATTAATTGTTATTTATGCAAAATGTGGGAGCTTGGATGATGCACTCAGGGTTTTTGAGAGCATGCCTCATAAAAATAAGGTCTCATGGAATGCCATGATTTCTGCTCTTGCTTTCCATGGGCAGGCCCTGGAAGCATTATCATTATTCAGACGCATGTCAAAGGATAATGGCACTGTTCAGTCTAATGACATCACTTTCATAGGAGTACTTTCTGCATGTGTGCATGTTGGGTTAGTTGATGAGGGCCGCCAATTGTTTGAATCAATGAAATTGTCATTTGGATTGGTCCCAAAAGTCGAGCACTATTCTTGCATGGTTGATCTTTGTGCGCATGCAGGACTTCTGAACGAAGCTTGGGACTTAATCAAGAAGATGCCTGGAAAACCAGATGAAATTGTGTTGGGGTCATTGCTTGGTGCCTGTCAGAGGCGTAGAAATGCAGATGTTGGTGAAAGGGCCATTCAATTGTTTCCAGAGATGCAATTATCTCATCTAAGATATATGCAAATATGAGAAGGTGGGATGATTCTGCAAAGATGAGGCAGTGGATTGACGTTGGAGCTCGTGCTCATGAAATTCATGCTGGTGGCAGCTTACATCATCACTCGGAGAACATATACCAATTGCTGAATAGGAGATGAAGAGAGAAGGTTACATTCCAAATATCGGTTGCATATAGAGGTGGAAAAGTTGAAAACTTGGTGGCCTCTTTCAGTCATTGACAGTGCATTCGGAGGGATTATATCTTCTGGTTGATGACTACAGCCAAAATGTTGAATGGTAAGTTGTGTTCTTAAGAGCTTGAGCAAGGATCTCTATCTTGCTGATAGAAATGTATCGTTTACCCTCGCATGAGTATGTTTCTGTAAAATGAAAATGGTTGTTGGATTGTTACATGCATTTGCTGTAAAGTAATGCAAGTTCATTGCGGAAAGAATGCTAAAACTATATTTTTTTCATAACATAAGGAAGGAATGCAGGGGGAATATTGGTGGATTGAAATAAAATGCACTTGACACCTTTTAAGTTTTTAAGGGATGCCATAAATCATTTTCAATAGTCCTCTGACAAAACCCAATCTACGATTAGAACTTGTACAGAAATTGCCTCATAACGCGACTCCATATCTATTTGTCTTTCCCTAGTGGGACCTTGTAATTTCATAGTTTATCAAACATAGGAAAGTTGTTTCCAGAAAAGTGGTTTTCATGAAACAAATAAGGCCAGTTTAGTTTTTTAATGCTCCCTTCTTTGCTTTCTTAACTTTCTCCTTGGTGTGGCAATTGCAGCTGGAAATATGATAAAGCTAAAGGACATGCTAGGAAGAGAAGAAATGCATTTTGATTTGTCAGTGTTTTAAGCAAGTGGAAGTGGAGGTAATTAAAGATTCTAACAAGAGACTTCTTAACTTTATTTTCATGTATTCTTTCATCGGATATTTATCCATGTCTAATTGGATCTATTATTCTTGTAATTCTCATTTTCTAGTTTTTTTTAGAGGAAGTCTAATTTTTTTTCTTTTTACCTCAAGGTGAAAGCTAATGATATCAAATACAAGGTTTTCTAGTTTTCTGTACATCACTTTTGGAATGGTTATTTTGAATTGATATCAAGCTAAGTGCTCACAAGCTTATATACAATCAGCGAAATAAATTTGAATTGATATTTGTGTTGTAATGTATTCCCTTTAATATTAAATATTTTTGGATATTTGTGTTGTAAATTTGAATTGATCATCATAAAAATCAAGTAATAATGTAATATACAAGGGAGGTAAAAACTCATGGAATTGAAAAGTCCCCGTTGTATAAAAACCCTCGAAACCGAATGGAACCGTATAAATTAATACAACATCGCTTGAACATGCCTTTAAACTTGTTTAAATCTTAAAACTAGAATACACAAAGATGCACAAAGTCTTGGTACCATCAAGGCTATGAAAACCCAAACTTTGATAAAATGGGAAGATTGTCCATTAGAAAATAATAGCAATTGTTGAAGCTCATCTCAATAAAGTGAAACCAAGCTCGTCGCCAATATGGATTTATATGCAGAATTGCGCCTATCACCAGCAGCACCATGATGTATGCAACCCAAAAGGTCACATAGAAAAACTCCATATCCATGAAGCCACCATTATCTTCATTGTTCGTTGAAGTTGGCGTGGGTGATGGTGGCATAGTTGCACCACATATTTTGGGTAGCGGTTCTCCACAAAGAAAATGGTTGTCCTTGTAGCAGCTCGCCTCAAACGTGGCAAACTGTGCAACTCTCGCAGGAGTCTTACCGGACAAATTATTGTGTGCCACACTAAAAACTTCTAGAGAGAATAGTTCAGTAAGTCGAGGTGGGATTTCTCCATATAGTTTGTTGTAGGAAAGATCCAAGCTCTCTATTTCCTTTAAGTTTGAAAATGTTGGTGGAATTGGTCCGGTCAAACTATTATACGAAAGGTTCAAGACCTTGATCATGCTGAGGTTTCCAATTTCAGGAGGAATCTCTCCAGTGAAATTGTTGCATGAGAAATCAATTCCTTTGAAGTATTGGATAATGTTGCCTCTATAAAAAAGGGATACATTCTTCGTTGTAAACTCCAAGGATTGTTGTGATGAGAACCCAAAATCAAAAGGTTGAGTAGATATCATCCAAGAGAGGATGCTACCAGAAAGACAATTATGAGAAAGATCAATCAAGGTTAGTTGGTTCAACCTGGATAATTGAATTGGGATTTCACCTTCAAGATTGTTATAACTCAAGAGTAGAAATCTCAAGTTAGATAGCCTATCAATCCATTCTGGAATTGTACCACTTAAATTGTTATGGGAAAGATCCAGTGCCAATATCTCAGCGGGGTTATGAAATGACATTGTGATTGGTCCTTGGAACTTATTTCTAGACAAATAAACATATCTCAAATTTGAAGAAGTGTTGAACCTAGGTGGTAAACGACCAGAGAAATTGTTCCCTGATAAGTCTAAGAATTCAAGAGAAGACATATTCCATATCCATCCAGGGATCTGCCCTTGCAAACTGTTGTTCGAAAGTATTCTTCCAGTCAAAAAATTATGGGACAAGTCTAACCCTTGCAACGAGCTCATGTTACCCAACGAGTAAGGAATGCTTCCATTGAAACCATTATCAGACATCTCTAATACTTCTAACCCTGGCAAATGATATCCGATTTCTGAAGGGATTTGGCCTTGGAAGTGATTCATAGATATACTTAGGAATGACAAATTCACATGAGAATTCTTTGGCAACAAAAATGGACCCGAAAGAGAACAGTTTTCTAAATAAAGTTGATGTAGGTATGTGTTGTTCTCAATCAACCAATTTGGAAACTCTCCCTTCATTTGGATGTTTTCAAGCACCAAAGATTGCAAGCTGAACTGATGGTAGAAGAACTTGGGTAATGGTCCCGCATCTTGTCCATGACCTCTTAAATAAAGGGACTCTAACTGGAACTTTGGGCTCATATTATGATCATCTTCTTCTGCGAATATTTCATTACCTGAACTATAAAAAGACTTGAGTTTTGAAAGGTTGTATAATGGGCTCAATGACATAGGAATCTTCAAGTGATTGGAAGAGAGATCGAGTAGTTGAAGGGAAGTCATATTTGCCAGACACGAAGGCAAGAAACCACTGAGATCATTGTCACTCATATCTAGCTCTTGGAGATGATTTAAGTCACATAGGCCTGGTTACATTATAATTTAGAGAAAATTAAAACTTTGAGTGTCTAATGGAAAATATATAACCTAGAGAGAGAATAAGAGTGATCAACCTTACCTTGAGTTGTAGGTATTTGGCCATTTAGATTGCAGCCCCACAATTTCAATGTTTTCAGAGAGGTCATCGTTCCGATGACTTGAAAGATGCTATTATTGAGAGTACTGTAACTCAAATCCAAGTATTCCAAGTTCTTGAGATCAAGGAAGCCTGTCATGATCAATTAAACAAGAAATTATATTAGTGTAGAAGGAATTAAAATTAGAAATAATTCATTACTTATTAATCATGGCTAAAGAAATGAAAAACATTAGGTAAGTGTAGAAATTGTATTGTCCAATTAATAGAAGGTTTTTTTTATATGTCTAACCCAAAAAAAAGAAATACACCATTATTAATTTATTCTCCTCCTAAAAATAACACTCTTTATATATGAAGTTATATTGTTATTTATGTTATCATCTTATTTACATTACACTGAAATGGTGTTGAGAGAGGGGCAAAATTAAAGTGAAATATTATTCATATTAAATGGATGGTAGAATTTTAAAATAATAAAGATTTCAATTGAGTTAATTTCTAAATTTGATATTTAATTCTCTCCAAGACTTGTTTAGTAGGTTGCGAAAACATAAAAGAGAAATTCTATACATATATAGCTCTTCAAGATTATTTAAGTTACATAAGATTAATCACATTATAATTTAGGGAAAAAAAAAACTTTGAGTGTCTAATAGAAAATATATAACCTAGAGAGAGAGAGAGAGAGAGAGAGAGAGAGAGAGAGAGAGTCGTCAACCTAACATTACCTTGGGTTGTAGGTAATTGGTCATTTAAATTAGAACTCTGCAATATTAAAGTTTTAAGAGAGGTCATCGTTCTGATTGTTTGGAAGATGTTATTATTCAGAGTATTTTGACTCAAATCCAAGTATTCCAAGTTCTTGAGATCAAGGAAGCCTGCCATGATCAATTAAACAAGAAATTATATTAGCGTAGATGGAATTAAAATTAGAAATAATTCATAACTTATTAATCATGGCTAAAAAAACTAAAAACATAAGGTAAGTGTACAAATTGTATTGTCCATTTAAGAGAAGGATTTTTTATATGTTTGACCCAAAAAATAAAAATACTTCATTGTTAATTTATTCTTCTCCTGAAAATAACACTTTCTATATATGAAGTTACCTTTTTATTAAAGAAATTATTGTTTTTTATGTTATCATTTTATTTACATTACACTGAAATAGTGTTGAGAGAGAAAGAAGGGGGGAATTAAATTGAAATGTTATTTATATTAAATGGATGGTAGAATTTTAAAATAATAAAGATTTCAATTGAATTAATTTCTAAATTTGAGATTTAATTTGTCTCTCCAAGACTTGTTTAGTAGGTTGCTAAAACATAAAAGAGAAAATCTATACAGACACCTAATTGTAGCAGGTATAGAAAGAAATAAAATGATCAATGATAAGTAATAGTAGAGTTAAAATTTGTTAATTTACCTCCAGAAGGTACAGTGCCATTAAGTTGTTCCAATGACAGGTATTGTAGAGAAGGTAGTGCTCCAAGGCTTTGAAGGGTGTGTTCATCTAGAGAACAACCTTCCAGATACAAACTTTCCAAGGAGCTCAAATTTTGCAACTCTATTTGTTCAAAAGTAGCAAATTGAATTTTTCATTTAAACCCAAATGTATAAACATCACTATATATGTAATATAACTTACCGTCGCCTAATATTCTGCCTCTAAAATCGTTGTCTCTTAGATAAAGTGTCGTGAGGTTTGGGAGTGCTCTTAATGATTGTAGTAATTGGAAGCTACTTCCATATGTTGTGATATTGTCTAGCCAAAGAGTACTCAAGTTGCTTGGACCTGCAAGGTAGTTATGGAAAAAACAAGAATAATTAATATTATCTTCATGATGCTACTAGCCAGGTAAGATAGGTAATGTGAATGTGTTTACTAATTACCTCTTGAGGCTATCAATTTTTTGATATTGTTGCCACCCAGACCCAAGTCTTCCAAGCTGCTCAAAGATTCTTGATATTTATATAAAAAAAATAAATGAATACAATACTCATTGATTGTGTTTTTTGAAATTAAATTTAATAGATAATTGTGTTAATTAAATTTAATAGATAATTGTATTAATTAAATTTAATATTTATAAAAATAATAGTATATAAAAAAACTAACCTTTCAAATCTATTAACCCTCCAGTTTATTATAATCTAAATATAGTGATTTTGAGAGATGGAAGCCCCTCCACAAATGTTAGAATAGTGTTATCGAAGCTATTATATCCCAAGTCAAGGATCTCCAAATTGCTCAATTTCTGCAACTCATAACCACCTATATAAACAAATAAAAAATAAATTAATTAAGACTTCATGTAAAGAATAAAAAAAAGGATATTATTGGAGTAACTTAATTATTATTGATGAAGAGGCATGTAATTGGTACGATGAATTCATGTAAAGAGGTTGAAAGAAAGATTATAATTTACTACTTGTAGCAAACCTTTCTTCTCAACCAGACCAGCGATGCTATTATTCCACAAGTCGAGAATGTTGAGTTGTTGGAAAGAAAGAAACAAGAATACTTAATATTATCTTGATGCTACCAGCCAGGTAAGTAATGTGAATGTGTTGATAATTACCTCTTGAAGCTACCAACTTGTTAATGTTGTTGCCGCCGAGACGCAATTCCTCCAAGCTAGTCAGAGATTCTTGATATTTATATATAAAAAATAAAATCATTAATTGTGTTTTTTGAAATTAAATTTAATAGATAATTGTGTTAATTAAATTTAATATTTTATAAAAATAATAGTATATAAAAAAACTAACCTTTCAAGTCTATTAACCCCTCCAGTCTATTTATAATCTAAATATAGTGATTTAAGGGACGGAAGCCCCTCCACAAATGATAGAATATTGTTATCGAAGCTATTATATATGCCAAGTCAAGGATCTCCAAATTGCTTAATTTATGTAACTCATAGCCACCTGTATAAAATAAATAAATAAAATAAATAAATAAAGACTTTAGGTAAAGAATAAAAAAGATATTATTGGAGTAATTTAATTTTGATTGATTAAGAGGCATGTAATTGTTACAGTGAAGGTTGAGGTGGTGAAAGTGAAAATAAAAAGAGTAATTGTTAAAGTGACGGTCTATGTCTATGTCATGATTCTAATAAAATTGGCAATTTAATAATATATGTTGTGGAATTAAACAACACCTTGTTATTAGATATGATTTCTATTTCTTCGATGATGAATTACTGTAGAGAACCAAAATGATACTGATTAAACAACACCTTATTTGATTAATTCTAAAAAAATAAAAGTAATATAAATATTTTGTAATACTTAAGAGAGCAAACCTTTCTTCTCAACCCAACCAACTATACTATTACCCATCAAGATGAGAGTATTGAGTTGTTGGAAAGGAAGGAACAAGGAGGCATTCAAGTACCAATCTCCCAGCTCCTGGTTCCTCACGCTGTCAAGATGGAGTTCGGTGACTCGACCTGTACTGCGGTTGCAGGCAATACGTTCCCAAGAACAACAGCTGGCATGGGCTATTCTCCAGGAGGAAAGGGAGGTGCCATCGAGATAGTTAAGGGAATATTTGAGGTGCAAGAGAGCGATTCTCTCTTCCTCCAAGCAACCAAGAGGATGCCATGCTTGCAGGGAAAGCATCAGAATCAGTAATAGTACCGTCAACATCTTAATATCACAATATAAACCAAGAGGAGGGAAGGTTGGATCAATATTTGTTATAGCGAGGAGGTGAAGGCTTTAATTTATAGAGGACAAATTTGTTATCAGAATATAAACCAAGAGGGAAAGCATGCGGCCCCATCTCGTAGAAAAAAAATGCATGATGACAAATTTGTTGCAATCTCCATCAAAATCCTTTCTGTTTTGAAAAGGATATATATATATATATATATAGATTCTCTTTAAAGACAAGAAATATACCACAAGATTAAAAACTATTTTATATTTTATTAAAATAAATAAATAAATTACTTATATGGTTACAATATTTTTTTAAAGAAAATAAATTGATTAATTTCATGTGTTAATAACATTTAAGGATTTTTTTCAAATCAAATAATCAAATTTATTTTAATTAGAAAGTTTAAATCAATAATAGCATTCCCAATTAAACCAAACTTTTTCCACGAACCCGTCTCAGAGAAAAAATGCATGATGACAACTGTCTCATAGTCTTAAGGACTAATGTGCAGAAGAAAATGATCTCAGGAACACATAAATGCATGATAGAAATGATCTCACAGACTCATCTCGAGGAAAAGCAACACTATCAGGGACCAAAGGGCAATGGTCTCACTGACTTATAAATGCATTATGGTGATAGTCTTTCGGACCCATCTCGAGGAAAAAAAGACATGACAGCTAACTTATAAAATACTTATTTGGTGTGCTCTTGAGATAGGAGGATGGCTACCATTTATAGTGATATTTCCCTGTTAGAGACATACAGTAGTTTAGGGAATTTTATTAAATATATTATATAAAATAAAGAGGTGCATCCTTAAAGTTATTTGAATAAAAAACCTAATTAGTTTTTCAATTAATATACAATCTAACCCTTGAAAAAATTTAAATGTTTTTCAAAAAAATATTTTTAAAATACAAAAACAAATATATTTTTCTATGCCATACAACTAAATTTATTTTGACGTTATTCACATGGAAATTATATATTAAATTCATTAAGTGTTAGTAAATGCAAAACGACAATTACAAATTATATATATTTTATAATATTTTTATTTAAGAACTTGTATCAATGTTTTTTTTTTCAATTTAAATACTCATATTCACAAAATTTAATCAATAATAATGTCATAATTAACTCTTTTTTAGATGAGTCTAAATTGATTTTATTTTTATTTTTAATTTATCAACAATAGAGATTTATAAAATACTTATATTTTTTATTTTTTATTCAAGTAATTTAATTGTTTTTTATTTTTCTATTTAAGTACTTGATAAACTAGTGTGTGTTCAATATTTGTTATAGAGGACAGCTAGCGAGGAGGTGAAGACTTTAATTTATAGACGACTTCACGGCCCACCTCTTGGAAACGATTATTCTGGCAAGTAGAGATCGTTGGACAAAACTGCATGATGCCAACGGTCTCCCATCCCCTCTCGTGTAGAATCCATTTTAATTTTAACAAGGTTTGATACGAATCTTTCCTACTAAACACAAACTTTTTAATATAATTTTCCCACTATTTTTTTTTTAGTTTTAACAAATTTGAAAATGAGAATAAATTTGAAACCATGTATTTTTTTAAAAAATAATTTTTAATTTTAAAAAAAAGCATGATGACATCATCCAACGGGCCCATCTCGTGAAAAAACAAAGAAGAAGTAGGATGGCTCTGGACGGCAATGTCCTCTTCATTCCATTATTTTTTTGTTGTTTTGAAATGGATATTTATTCAAAAACACTGATATTTATTCATATAATTTTGCGGTACTATTATTTATATAAAATGGATAAAAGCATGAAAATTATAAAAGGCTATTATTTACAGATTAAATCTCAAGGAGCAAACTAAAAATTTAACAAAATGCGACCAAGTCGTTCCAGAAGCCAAGAAATAACATAAAAACAATGGAATCACATCAACATCACTAGTAGTATATAACTCTTTCAATTAAAAAGTTTAGAAACCAGGCAGGCATCCTCGACTGATAAAAGCCCAACAATTAATTATAGGGAAAATAAAATAGTTAACAACGACAAGCTGAATTCAATTTAGGTTTGAAAATTCTATTTGGCATGCTGAATTCTTTTGAAAATTCTATTTGAATGGTAGACAAGCCGAATCAAAAAGAGAGTGTTGCCTCATCTTAATGGTATTTAAAGTTAGCTAGTATTATTTTTTTAAAGTTTTTTATTTAAATTATATTTTTTATCTTAAAGATATTTTAAAATCAGCATATCAGAAAATTTAAATATATATATATATATATAAATTTAAATAAAAAAAACAAGAGCATATCTGAGAAAAGTCTATCAAGGAATGAAAATATTTAAAGAATGACATAAAATAAATCAAATCAAACCAAAGCCAAGGAATAAAATAAATCAAATATTTAAAGAATGACATAAAATAAATCAAATCAAACCAAAGCCAAAGAATTAGAAACCAAAAGATGGAACAAATTTGTTTTCTACATGGAGCCATTTTAGTGGTGGGGCAGAAACTTGATGGAGAGATAATTATTTATTCATCAAAACAATTATTTATGAGGAAAACCCAAACTCAATTTCATTTTATCAAAGTCACTCGATCAAAGAAAACAAGAAAAAATATATTTAATTGATATAATAATAAAAAAATCTACTAAAAATAGTTGGCACTTGAATATTTCTGAATGTTTCACATGCCTTATCTCTGATTGTACTCTTCATCACAATCCCTTTCGTTTTTTGTTTTCATATTATTAAGCATTGCTTGTGTGGATTTTTTTACTTCGAAGGCTTCACTGTTTTCTCTAATAATATTGAGGATGGATTATATAAAATTTTTATATTTTTTATGATTTAGTTCTAATTAAAGTCCAAATTGATTTTTATTTTTTTATATAAAAAAAATTAAAAAATATTAAACATGGATGCTATGTTATAATTTTACAAAAGAAGCCCTTTTTATCCTTGAATCTTAAAAGCAACACTAATATTTATTCATATAATTATGTGGTACTATTATTTATATAAATGGATAAAGCATGAAAAAAATATTGTGACCATCCCACTGGTCTATATCGTGAAAAAAATTACAATTGACAATAATCTTTACAAACCATCCCACTAACCACTTCATGAAAAAAATGCAGATAGCAATGGTCTTACAGACCCATTCGACACTGCAAATTCCTATCCATTTTACTTGTTGATTGTGTTACAAAAAATAAATCGATAAGTACTTTAGAAATAAAAAAGAAGACTTATTTTCATGATAATGACAAGAAGTATTTTAGAAATATTTATCATTTGTGGTTCATTTTATCAACGATACTGTTTGATTTTGCCATCGCCATCAAAATTAAGGCATAATTTTCCACATGCTATTTTCATAATGACAGTAGCAAGTCTTACGTATCCATCATTGTCATGCAAAGTCAGCTTCCTAGCATTAACCTTTTATTCATATTTTTTCATAAAACATTGGGTAACTTTATAAGAAGAATACAAGTTTTCAATTAATTACTTTTATGCAATTCAATTTTTTTTTCTAAGATGTTGTTTTAATCATCATCATTAAATTAGATTCAAGGTTGATAAGTTAATATGAAACCTAACTTGATTCAGATTTTAAAAAACTCAAGTGAGAGTTGACTCAATCAAACCTTATCAATAATATAAATCAATCCACAATCTAATCAACTAAGTCAAAATTCAATTTATTAAATCATATAACATGCATATTTAAATATGTGCAATATATATTTTAATACCAAAATAAAATATGAATTAGTTAGAATAATTATAACTAACTAATATAATAGGTAACCAAAAATTCAATTTTATTAAATAACGTAACATATTTAAATATGTGCAATATATATTTTAATACCACAACAAATATGGATTAGTTAGAATAATTATAACTAACAAATATAATAGGTTTTAATATTTATTTTTAATATATATAAAATAAAAGATATTATGATCTTTTGATTAATGATGTTAAGCCACGTATGTTTATAAAAATAATTTCTATCAACCAAATGATTATGTTTAAGAGTTTGCAAGATGTATTTTGAATTTAATATTAATAATTATAGCTTCCTAAAATAAGTTTATTTAGTTAATAAAAAACTGGTCTATTTTTGTTTTCTCGTCTCTCTCTCTCACTTTTGTTCTTTCTTCTTCTTCTTCTGAGTTGCTCTGTCTCTCTTTCTATCCCCCATGATCTCTCAATCCATCAAAATTCTAAACACATTGCATTTAGCGTTTAATAAGAATTATACCCATTGAATTATACATATTAATCACTAAATACAAAAATTAAATATGACTAAATACAAAAAAAAATATAAAACAAATACAAAAAAATGATTAATTAGTCGGCGGTTGCATTCTAACGCACTAAATTGAGATTTATATTTTTATACAAGATGAAATTAAAATTAAAGCATATTATCCCTTCTCAAGCTTATGGGGAAATATGGTCTTACGACATATCTCATCTCCTAGAAAAAACTCTTGATAGCAAATGGTATCACCGACCCATCTCACACTGTACATTACTATTCATCTTACTTTAATTGTGGATTCAATCAATGTTATTAATCAATTTCAACATAAAATTATTTTTAATATAACCATATCAAAAAAATTTAAAAATAAAAAAATAATTTTAAATAAAAAAATAATTTTTTATTCTTTTTTTTATTTGGAACACAGTACCAACCAATTATTAAATCTAGTTTAGCTTGAGAGGATGTGATTAAATTAATTATTTTTGATAAATGTGGTTGATTACATTCCTATTCATCACTTCGATTATTCTTCATTTTCCTCTGTCTTTTTATGTTTCATTACTTGATGGTTTCAAAAGTTATTTATTAAAAAAAATAATAATTTATGGAAATAGTATGGTAGTTGGATCTATTTTTTTTTTGAGTGGCTAAATTAATTATTTTGATAAATATTTGGGGGGGAATAAAATTAATTATTGCTAGAGAGGCACTGGAGCCTTTGATATTTTGCAAAGACATGGAATTCGATGCGAAGGGAATGTAAGATAGTTGTTGACTGCTGGCGTTAACGTGATAAAGCAATTAATTATAGTGAAAATAAAATAGTTAACAATGACAAGCTGAATTCAAGTTAAATTTAAAGTTGGATAATAACTATTTGTTGAAGTATTTTTTATTTGAAAATAAATTAAAATAATATATTTTTTTTATTTTTTTATAAAATACTTTTAATATCAGTATTAAAAAATTCAAAAAATATAAAAAAAATAATTTTAAATAAAAAAAATCAAATTTTATCTGATTTTTATTAGAAACACAGTACCAACCGGGGCATATCCAGAAAAAAGTCTATCAAAGAACGAAGATATTCAAAGAATGACTGAAAAATAAATCAACCAAGGCTGTGGAATTAATTAGAAACCAAAAGATAGACCAAATTTGTCTTTACAAGTGAGCCATTAAAGTGGTGGGGCAAAAACTTGTTGGAGAGATAATTATTTATTTATCAAAACAATT
Source organism: Populus alba (assembly GCF_005239225.2). Lineage (NCBI taxonomy): Eukaryota > Viridiplantae > Streptophyta > Magnoliopsida > Malpighiales > Salicaceae > Populus > Populus alba. Next base: position 15,051,502 of record NC_133301.1, on the reverse strand, counting down.
ATTTATTCTGGAGGAAAACCCAAACTCAATTTCATTTTATCAAAGTCACACCATCAAAGAAAACAAGAAAAATATTTAATTGATATAATAAAAAAAAGTTGGTATATACTAATAAAAAAATATCTACTAAAATGGGTGGCATTTCAATAACTCTGAATGTTCACATGCCTTATCTTCTAGGAAAGAAGAGATAATAAAAGGAGTTGATGTTTTTTTTTCTGATTGTAAATGGATGGAGATATCAATACCAAAAACATGGATAAATTTTTTTTTTTTCAATTTGAATATTTATATTCACAAAATCTGATCAATAAAATATCTTCATTAGTTCTATTATGATGATGTTATAGTTAAATTTTTTTTAGATGAGTTTCAATTGATTTTATTTTATTTTTAATTTGTGAACAGTAAATATATATAAAATACTTGTCCTTTATATATTCTTTTATTCAAGTACTCTAATTGATTTTTCTCCCTTCTATTTAAGTACTTGATAAACTAGTGTCTGTACATAAATTTGCTTACATTAATTTCTCTAATAAATATAAGGTTTATATAAAGTAACTAATAATAAAAATATTAGCAATAAAATTTGTTTATAAATAAACCATAGATTTAATTTCTCTGAATTTTAAATTTTGGTGTGAATAAATTCAAGGGATTTCCAAGATAAATAGTACAATATTAGCCTTTCAAAAAATTAAGAATCCCCACTCTTCCTACTCAAGGAATTAATTAGTGGGTAGTTAAAACTATAGTTTGTTCTATTTTTCTTCACTTTGTCTATAGTTTTACCTATATTTTTCTTTTTTACCTATATTTCTCGCATGCTGTTATAAGAAAATTTTGGAATTTTTTATTCAATTATAAGATAATAAAAACAAATATTAACACAAAAGAAATAGTAAATAAAATTATAAAAGAAAAATTTATTTTTTGAATATATTTCGACACCAAATTCTTTAATTTCCAACTCAAATTCAAATTTTAGTTGATGGAGATATTCGGAGAATGCCTGAAAATAAATCAAACCAAAGCCGTGGAATTAGAAACCAAAAGATGGACCAAATTTGTCTCTACAGTGAGCCATCAAAGTGGTGGGGGCAAAAACTTGATGAGAGATAATTATTTATTCATCAAAACAATTATTTATTCTGGAGGAAAAACCCAAACTCAATTTCATTTGATCAAAGTCACACCATCAAAGAAAACAAGAAAAAAAATATTTAATTGATATAATAATTTTTTTTTGGTATACTAATAGAAGAAAAATAAAAATATACTAAAATGGGTGGCACTCAAACAGCTCTGAATATTCGCATTCCTTATCTTCCAGGTAAGAAGAGATAATAAAAGCAAGTGATGTTTCTTTTCTCTAGCTGTAAATAGATGGAGACATCAATATCAATGTTGCTACCCATTTTTTGACTCACGTTTTGATAAAATTTCAGAAAAATCCAAAAATAGAGAAAAACAATGAAAATCCAAAAAATATGTTTTTTTAATATATTTTCGTCATTTTAGCATTTTCAACGTCGTCTAAAAACGAATTTAAATTTTTAAGGGTCTTTCGAATGCGTTCGACTTTTCACGTGTTATTTTTTAAAATCATTTATTTTCCTCATCAAGTCGACGTTGATATTGCTCGTTTTCAAAAAATACAAAAAAAAATTAAGAAAAATCAAATTTACATAAGGAAAGAAGTTGAGGGACCAAGTTTGGAAACCTAGCAACATTTTTGCCTATAAATACTGGTCTTCAACACACACAAAGGGGAGGGGGTGATTTTGAAACATCAGAAAAATACAAAAAGAAAACCCTAACCCTAAACCCATCTTTTTTTTCAAGGGGTGGCACGCCCCCCTTCCCATTTAGCAAAAAACTAGAGAGAGCAGGGGTGGCCGCAAGCCTCCCTTTCCTTGTTTATAGAGGACGACCGCCCCTCCCCGTTGATTTTCTTCTTCCCCTCAGCAGCTGGCAACAAACCCACAACCCCCTCTCTTTCAAAACCAAACCAGAGCAGCCACTCCATTCCTTTAAAGCCACAAATCTTCCCTCTTCTCACCTGAAAAAACCAGCGTCGGACCCTTTCTCTCTCCAAGCCACAGCCCGCCACATTTTTTGTCTTTTTTCCTCCGGTCATATCAACAACAACCGGCCAATGAATAGAGCTCATCACAATAGCAGCCGAGCTCCTCCCTCGCAGACCAAACCATCCGGCCTCCCTTCCATTCATCCATCAACAACAGCCCTACAGATTCATCGCCGCCCTCTGAACACTGCATCGCCGCTCAACTGTCGGCCACCTGAAGGGAAGGAGAAGAAGATGTAAACAAACGAAAGATCTGCAATGATGCAGATCTGAAAAGGAGAAGACCGAAACAGATCCGAAAAAGAAAGAAAAATTAAAATCAACTGCCTGTGGTGTTTTCGGTTACTTTGCAGGTCACCGTCGGTGTAGGGAGACTAAGAAGAAGAAGTCGATCCAGACCCCCTTGTTTCTGGAGTTTCTTACGGCGGCGCCTGAACCCACGCGCCGCCAATGATGGGGCGCGTGGAACAACGCACTGCCACTGTTCCTGCTGTCCTTTGGCTTCACAGAACTAGTCCCAGCACTGTTATGGATTTTTGAATGGCTGTTTTGTAATTTTAGAATTTGTTTAATGTGATTTTTTATTTAATGTAATATTTATTGTTTAGTTTTGAGTTTTTGTAATTTGTATTTTTGTAAACATGGAAGCAAAAAAGAATAAGGAAAAAAAAAAGAAAAGAAAAAATATAGTGAAAGTGTATGTGTGTGTTTGTATGTTTTTTTTATGGATGTTTTTATTTATGATAAAATTGCAAAGATTAAAGAAGAATTTAATATTTTGATTGGATCATAGTCAAGAATTATTAACTTATACGTAAGTTATATTTCTAATATCCGATGAAAAGATAAAATTTTAAAACTTCTTTAACACGTTAAAATCACGAAGCAGCTTATCTTAGGTAGGGTGCGTTAGGGGTGCTAATACCTTTCCTAATCACAACCAGTCCCTTACCCGTGAATCTCTAACAAGACCAGTACATCTGGTTTCCTAGTAGCCTTCAATAAATTACTAGGTGGTGACTTTAACGAACCAATCAAAGCAATACAACACAACAACGACAAAAATCGCCAGACGATGCCGCGCGGATTTCTGACGTGCGACAATCAAAATAAATATGAATAAGTTAGAATAATTATAACTAACTAATATAATAGGTTTAATATTTACTTTTAATATATATAAAATGAAAGATATTAATAGTTGATTAATGTTGTTAAGCTATATATGTTTAAATATTTGCAATATGTACATATTTTGATTTTAATATTAGTAATTATAAAGTTTATTTAGTTAATAAAAACTTCTCTATTTTTGTTCTTTCAGTTATCTCTCACTATTGTTCTTTTTTCTTTTTCTGAATTGTCTTGTCTCTATTTCTTTTCCTATCTCTCAATCCTTCATTCAAAATACATAGCAATTTACGTTAGAAATATTGATAAAAAAATAAATATATCCAGAAAACAAATACAAAAAAAAATGATATTGGAGAAAGAGAGTATTTAATTCTAGTAAAGCATTTAAATTTTCATTGAAAGATGCGTCATATATTAATCTAAGGTTCGTTTTCCATTAACTAATCGGCGATTGCATTCTAACGCTTGAGATTTATTTTTTATGTTTAAGCATTTAATTCTTTTTTATACACTAAATTGAAATTAAAGCATATTACCCCTAATTCTCAAGCTTATGGGACAATGGTCTCATGGACCTGTCTCATAGAAAAAACAAAAAATGCTTGATAGCAATGGTTTCATGGACCATCCCACTAGTCTATATCGTGGAAAAAAATAAAGATGATAATAATCTTATGGACCATTCCATAACCCACTTCGTGGAAAAAATACAGATAGCAATGATCTCACAAACCTATCTGACATTGCATCCATAACAAGAAGTATTTTAGAGATATTATCATTTGTGGTATATTTTATCAACGATACTGTTTGATTTTGTTATCTCCATTCAAATTAAGGCATGATTTTCCACGCATTATTTCCATAAAGAAAGTAGTAATTCCTATGTATCCATCATTGTCATGCAAAGTGAGCTTCATATAGTTAACCTTTTGGACTACCCATCCAAGTTCTAAACTGCCTCGTCGTTGATTTATCTTGTCTAACCAAATAATCGAAATGGGATTTGGGCCTCTAAATGCCTTCGTGGTTTTGAAATTAGATAAACAAGATGGAGGCTTATTCCTATTCTTCTTAAGAGGAAAAGTACCAAAAACATGAATTAACTTACTTTTTTATTATATATCTTATTAAAGGATAAAGCTATCGAATGCCTTGAGGTATTCGTTTTAAATATTATTTAAATACATTTATTTATTATTAGATTGTGTTAAGGAAATAAAAATTAAATATTTGACTGCAAATAATTGATATCAGTTAGATAAGTGTTATTTTACATGCCAATATTTTGTATGCATTTACAATTAAAATCTATAACAAAAATGTAAAAGCATAATTTATGGAGAGCTTGCTAAGCTAAAAAAAATGGTGGAAGGTCAGACATCTTTGTCACTACGAAGGCTCAAAGAAACAACAAACTACCTTGACAGTTTTAATAAAATAGCATCCATTGTTCAGAAAAAAACAGAGACAAAAAAGTGATCTCATATGCGAAAATAGAAACAGTGATAATAAGTATGAAGCTAGATGTATCCATTATCCCCAACAATCATAACCCAAAAACAAGAAAAAAACCAACTTTTCCAATTACGGCTTGAATAATGGATCAGTGCATTGCCATCTTTTCCGGTGGACGATAAAACTGCAGTTAGTATCAGTACATTCAAGGGCAAAGTCATCTTTTCCAATGGACGATAAAATTGCTACTTTATAAGAAGAATACAAGTTTTCAGTTAATTAATTTTATGCAATTCAATTTTTTTTTCCTAGGATGTTGTTTGTTTTGATCAACATAACCTAACTTCATTCAGGTTTTAAAAAACTCAAGTGAGAGTTGACTCAATCAAACCTGATTAACCAAATAAATCAATCCACAACCTAGTCAACCCAGACAAAATCCAATTTATTAAACCACTTAACATATTTAAATATGTGCAATATGTATGTATTTTGAATTTAATATTAATAATTATAACTTTCTAACATAAGTTTATTTAGTTAATAAGAATTAGTCCACATCTGTTCTCTCATCTATATCTCACTATTGTTTCTTCTTGTACTATTTTTGGGGATTGCTTTATCTATCTTTCTTTCTCTTTTATCTCTCATTATACTTGTAAAATCTATTCAAGTCATAGATTGAGTGATTTAATTTAAAATAATATTATTTTAAGATTTTTTAAAAAAAAAATTATAACAAAGTTATTTTAAAAAATATTTGAAAAGTCAAATCTAGTTTCACTTGAATTTTAACTAGATCATATGTTGACCTCATAGATCAATATAGTTTAATTAGATGAACTCCTATCTTGAATTTTATGCTAGCTAGCCTCTAATTTTGGCTCTACCACCTTTCTATAGTAATAGTCGACTATTATAAAAAGAAGAAGAAGCAGAAGCAGAAATAACTTGGCGCGGTTGTGCATAGAAAGTTTCCTTAAATGAAGACAAAAAATGAGCATAAAGACAAAAAATGGTAAATGAGGACAGCATTGCATCACCACCATGGCAAACCCCGAGGAGTGCAGCAATGTGCAAAGGAGTGTTTGATGTGCTGAGGTTATAGAGCCAAGTAATTGTTTCTTCTTTGAGACCAAGAGTCAGTGTGTGGCAGAATGAGCATTCCTTCTCTCCTTCAGGTCAATCGTCTTGGAGAGCCTATGTTCTTGCCCTTATCAAGACTCCTATTTCAGTTATTCAACAAATATTCAGAAATTCTTCAAAATCATTTCTTGATATAATACTCTTAGCCCTTGTCAAATCCTCCGTCCCCTTGTGATCTTGCGCACAGACTTGCCCCCGGGGTAAGTTCTAAAACTCGGGGCATCTTTTACATGGAATATGCTATTTCCAAAAGGTCTGAGGAATCGAACAAAGAGGGCAATGATTGGGCATCAGTCTTGAAACCACAATGATCCGATGGACGGGAGCCGCTAGTGGAGAAGGATTCATGCATCTCTGTTTTCGTGTATTTCTCATGCCCTTTTTCACTGTACAACCGAACTTTTGCCTCTTCAGTTTTTCCTTTTAGACGCTCTTCAATCAATGGAAAGAGGAAACACCACAGAAAGGTGTAAACTGACAAGAAATTCAATGCTCACACTTTGAATTTTAATTTGCATGTTTCAGGTCAAATTACAGAGTAAAATCTCATTTATCAAGATTGTCTTGTTCGTTATTGATGATGATTAGTGATTCGAAATGGATGCTGGAAATTGGAACAAAGTGTTAGTGTAATTTGCTCCCGCTTTGGGGGACTTGATTTTCTTTTCTTTGAGTTATGTCGTGAATTCAAGTTACGCAGGATTTAAGAATTCTTCAAGACATAGAACCATCTTAACTGGGGATCAAAAACTTGATGGACGAGTTGTTAGATAGGTTGTGAGAACATCAAGACCCAAAGAAGAAGAGGAATTCTTTATGGGGCACAGTTACGGACATACGTAGAGAAGATACAGAGTTGAGTTGAAACTTGTTAATTGACCTTAAAAAGATACAGAGCCCCTAACTTAAGGCAAAGACAGATATTTTAGAGAAGGTGGTGCTCAAGGGTTTTAAGGGACTTTTCTCCGGAAAACAAAAGTCCATAAACAACTTTTCCAAGGAGCTCAAATTCTCAATTAATTAATTAATTATATACTGGGTTAACTTTCACATGATCTAAGTTTTTTTTCTAATAAAAAAATATTATATATATTTTTTATATTGAAAACATTTGCGATTGTAGCGTAGCGTGGGCTATAAACATATTATTTTCACTATTAGAGACAAGTAACAACTTGTTAAATCTTTTAAAATACACTAGATGGAGGTGCATCTTTAAAGTTGTTAAAATAAGAATTTTACTTTCGATTAATATACAATCTAACCAATTGATACAATAGATTATAATAAATTTAGAGTAGAAGTTCTAAATAAGGTGACTCTAAATTAGCGGCACAAGTCGTTCTTCCAATATGCTACTTCTCTTCAAAAAGGATATTCATTACCTTAATTATTATAATTCGAAGTAGATTGTTTCCTTGCCAGAATTATATAAAATTAAAAACGGATAACCTCGACCTCTTTTATGAACATGTTCTTGCGCTTATCATCCTTTATTAATTTTAGAATAATATTGCCAACATATTAGTTTTTTATTTTTATGATCACTTAATTCCTTCAAATTAGTTTTCAAGTTTTGAGATTAAGTTCATAGATCTAATCTCACCACGAGATTAAAAATAATTTAATATTTAATTAAAATAAATTAATTAATTAATAATATAGATATCATATTTTTTTCTTAACCGATTAATTACCACAACAAAACGACCTAGCATTACCATGTTGAAACAATGCCAACCCAAATAACTCAAGCCCAAACAATGACATGAATTGGGTAAGCAATGTCTACTTTTTTATATATATAATAAATAGGAGTGAAGATGTGAAACAATGATGAAGGGGAGAAGATAAACATTAATTAAAAGCCTAGTTAAGAGTTTGAGATATTTAACATGCATTTATTGGATTTTTTTTTTTGGAGTAGGACTTGTGAATAGGTTTATAGAAACACCAACTATGACTCATTTCAAAGCTTTGAAGCGAATTCTTCGGTGTATCAAATATACTATTGATTTTGGCTTATTTTATGGATATTCTAATAACTTTGATCTTGTGGGTTATAGTGATAGTGATTGAGTTAGAGATATTAATGATTGAAAGAGTGCTATGGATTTTGTTTTCTACATTAGAGACACATTATTCACATGGAATTCTAGTAAGCAATTTATAGTCACTTTGTTAATATGTGAAGCTGAATATGTAGTTAATACATCATGTGTTTATCATTTCATATGGCTAAGATGATTATTGAAAAAATTGTAAATGTCACAAGAGAAGCCTTTATATGGACAACCGTTAAAACTTCTAAACCACATCAACCACAACGCAACCTACCTCAAGTAAGGTATGCTAGGGGTGCTAGTACCTTTTCTAGCCACACTAGTTCATTACCCTCGAATCTCTGACAAGACCAATACACCCGAGTTTTCCTAGCAATCCTGAACCAAACAACTAGCTAGGTGGCGACTCCTAATGGGTGTTAGAAGGTGTTTGGGTCTGCTGCTGCGGCTGTGGTTGGCATCAAAAGTTATTTTAAAGTGTTTGGTAAATACTAACCACACTTTTTTTAACGTGGGCCCCCCTTCAAAACTGAGGTTAGACCTCAGTTTTTGAAAAGAAAAAAACAATTGCTTTTTGTTGTTGTGTTCTCTTCTCTCTCACACCAACACTGTATAATTTTAATTAACATTGCAAAACTTTCCCGTTGGAGAGCCCATCTTCCCCTCTGTTCTCAATTTTTTCTAATTTCTTGGTTTTCATTGGTTGGTGAGAATTTAGATAAGTTTTTTTTTTTTTGTAATAACAACAACAAAACATATATTGCTTATGCTATTATAATTTATTTGTATAAAGCTTTTTTATTGAGTGGTTATATTTAGAGGTAATTTTTGTTAGAGATAATATATATATATATATATATATATATATATATATATGTTTATTTTTAAAAAATTAAATATGTGGATGTTTATTTTTACCGGATATTGTATCTCGCCCAGCTATTCAAGAATCGCAGAGGTCTTCACATATGAATTTTATACGCGATAGAATTGCAAATAGTTTACCATTATATATGTATGTATGTATGTATGTATGTCCTTTTAGGTAATTTTACAATCAAACCTCATACAAAAAAGCATATTAACCAAACACAAGAAATTATTTTTTTTCAACTACAATTTCAACCGCAGTTTTAACCAAACACATAAAAATTTAAAACAAACCTCACAAAAAGTACTTTTTATTAAACTGTTTTTTTGAAACCACAACCACAAAAGCAACCACAATACCAAACAGACCCTTAGAACTACTGCTTAGCCGAAGACTGTGTGGCGGCTAAAATGGCAAAGCTTGTGGAAGAAGCTCGAAACAGCAAGTCTAAAACTCGAAGATTCATAGACAAATTTGCTCAGTACTATACTCCAGGTTAGGCATACTGCAGTCCAATTACTCATCCAGTTTTATAGGCTTTCACTGAAGTAGAGTACCGAGAACGAGTATTTGGACACAGCCCTTCACATCATTCTTTTAGAATGAATCGTCAGCTCCATTGCTAGACAATCCTACCTTTCATTTTGTGGGAAATTTTTCATTTTAGTTCATTGTTCAGATTTGCAGCGGTGATATTCATGCCGGCTGGCGTAGCAGTGATTCCATTAGAATTACGAGTTTTACTTAGCACTGGTTGTTTTAGTCAGTGCATGTCCAGGTGCTCTTATCCTGTCTACACCAGTAGCAACTTTTTGTGCACTTACAGGGCAGCAACTTTTTGTGTACTATCGTGAAACACAAGGCAAGATTAAGGCAATGGCTTTCGACAAAACCAGTACCTTAACAGATTTCCAACAACTCTGTGCGAAGATATCAGCTTATACACATTGCTTTATTGGTAAAGACTATGTCTATAATTCTTCAATTATGGCGAACTTAATTTACTCTTCACTGGCAAGTAATGTTTATTCAAGTTTCTCAGGGTATCAAGCATCGAGAGTAAATCAAGTCATCCAATGGCAGCTGCGCTATAGTCGACTATGGAAGGTGGCATTCAATAGAACCAAAGCCTGAGGATGTAGAGGAATTTCAAAATTTTCCTGGAGAAGGAATCCAAGGAAAAATTGAAGTGAAAAAAAAATATATATATATATATATATATTGGTAACATAAAGATTGCTCACAGAGCTTCCGGAACAGGTAAAAAGCCTTTATGTAGTTCTTATCCATAATCATATCTACTTTCTGGTCTGTTTGCGTTTCACTTCAAACTGACATGGAAGTAAAATTAATGCCATGTGCAGCTAGATCATGCTCTTGAAGTAGTTCATGCAGAACTCCTACGTGAAGGCAAGGCTACGATTATCAAAGAACTTAAGAAGGAAGGGCCAACAGCAATGATTGGAGATTGCCTGAATGATGCCCCTGCATTAGCTATCGCTGATATTGGCATTTCAAAGGGAATTTCAGGCTCGGCACCTGCAATAGATACAGGACATGTGATTCTTATGTCCAATGATCTTAGAAAAGTCCCGAAAGTTATTGAGAATGTGATTATGTCCATGTCCACAAAGTCTGCTATCCTTGCCTTGGCATTTGCTGGTCACCCACTTGTTGGGGCAGCTGTTCTTGCCGATTTGGGTACATGTTTGCTGGTGATTTTCAGCAGCATGCTGCATTTACGAGGGACACACAATCATGCTGGGAAATGCACTAAAACATCAGGTGGATTGCGTTCACATAAACATGGTAACAAGAATTCATCGCATAATAATCACAGTGACTGTTGCTCTATCAAAAAAGTCGAGAAGGTGCAATGTGGGACTCAAAAATGTTGTTCTAGCCAGAGAGTTGAGAAGGTGCGGTTCGGGGCTACAAACTCAAGCTGTGCCTCAGGTGGTTGCTCTAACGTGAAAGTTCAGAAGGTGCAGGGTGGGGCTCAAAATTCAAGCTGTTCCTCAGGGTGTTGCTCTACCCTTAAAGTTGAGAAGGTGCCAAGTGGAGCTCAAAATTCAATCTGCAACTCAGGGTGTTCTACCCAGAAAGTTGACAAGGAGCTGCTTGAGGCTCAAATTCAAGGTGCACTTCAAAATGTTGCTCTAGCCAGAAAGTTGAGGAGGTGCAGAGTGGGGTTCAAAATTCAAGCTGTGCCTCAGGATGTAGCTATAGCCAGAAAGTTGTGAAGGAGCAGTATGTGGCTCAAAGTTCAAGCTCTGCCTCAGGATGCCAATCTAGCCATCTTAGTGTGAGCTCATGTAGAAAGCAAGAGCGCGCAGACTCAGCTGAGAGCCATGATGGATGTGTTGGAACTAATGTTAGTGGACTGCATGAAGCCACGCACCATGATCATGGTTACAAAGTCAATCGTGACACAGAGGCAAATCATCCACTCAACCATATTTGTTCAGTCCTTCACAACTCGAGACATACATGCGAGGATCCAATAGAAACTCAAGGTCACTGCTCAGAAGAAGATGGCCTTCCCAAGGCAAAACACTGCCCTCATTCACACAAGGAACCTGCTGATACTCATCATGGTATTCATTACTATTCAAACTATTGTTCTCACGATTCAGAAGAAAGCAAAATAATGACAAAAGTTACAACTAACTGCAGCTCCAACAACAGCTGTAAAGGCCCTATTAACATTCCCAAGAATATTGATGAGTCCTTAGGAGAGATTGTTGAATCCATTTTCAATCATTAGCATCAACACCAAGAGGTCCACCAAGAATGGAAGAAGTGCTGCTCTCCACTTCACACTGTTATTGATATTGAACCAACAACAATGCATGCTTGTATGAGCGTGGAGAAGAGAGAACTGAATTGAAAACAATTTGAGGCTGTGTCCTTTCAGTAGTCTGAATGCCATAATTTGAAAACAGCAAGATTCTAAGGACATTTGTGGTCAGATTTGTAGGCAAACAAAGAGTCAAAACCCACTAAAATTAGTTGATGATGGCATTTAAATTATTCCCCTTAATGAATCCTATTCTTTCTTTAAAAGTTCGTGCCCAACTTATCAATTATACATTGAATTAATAAATTAAGTTGAGTTGCCGTCTAGCATTAATAAAAACTAGGGTTTTTAAGTTCTATGATTACAGTCTAAAACTAAATTAAAAAAAGAAAAAGAAAAAAGAGAGAGAGATTTCAAGCCATAAGATTACATCCCGAAACTATAGAGAGAACAACTTGAAGTTTTATGAAAAGTCTACAATTTAATAATAGAATTTTTATTAGAGATATAGATTTAAAAAAACTCAGAATTTTCTCTATTTCTATAATTTTAAAGCTTGAGATTCACAGCAACAACTTTGATGAAGAGCATATAGTCAAAAATTATTAACAAACAAGTGTGAATATCTCTAGGTGAATATTGTTTATGCTCTAGCTAAGAAAGTAGGAACTTTTGGTGAAGTGCATATAGTAACCAGAAACAGAATCAAAGAATGAAATGATGAAAGTGTTCCCCATTTACAATATTTTGTAGTTAAAAGATTTGTACATTAATAATTAGCGATTCGTGCTGCTTAACATTTTTAATTTTTGAATTTGTTACTAGTGCTCCATTAGGGTTCTGTATCATAAATCTGGTGTTTGCTTATCAAAATTTATTGGAACTTACATTGAATGCTTCTGTGATTTTGTTGTTTGTTGGGTATGATTCTTCCAACAAAAGCTGAGGCCCAAACTTATGGACCCCCATTTAGAGATTTACCAATGATAAATCATAGAATTGTGCTAAATCCATGAAAACTTCGATCTTATTGAGATTTCCATGCAGAAATGTGAATTTTCACGAGTGATATATATGGTGTGCCCCAAGTTTCAAAGTGTACATGGGTATCTAGCCATTGATTTTGCAAAATTTCAAGTATGCTTGCTTCTTCTTCTTCTTCTTCAACTTTAAACATTTCTAGAAAATTCAGGAATATTCCACAAGTAAACCAGCTAGAATTTTAAATAGATGGGAAAGAAGCAAGAACAGAATTGAACGTTAACAATTTGAGGGCCAATGTGGTTGTGTCCTTTCAGTAGTCTGAATGCCATAATTTGAAAACAAAAAGATTCTAAGGACAATTGTGGTCAGATTTGCAGGCAAACAAAAAGGGTCCAAATCCACTAAAATTAGTTGATGATGGCATTTAAATTATTCCCCTTTATGAATCCTATTCTTTCTTTAAAAGTAATTCGTACCCAACTTATCAATTATACATTGAATTAATTGGTGCCGCACAGATTCATATTGTGCGTTCACAGCCTGCAAAAGGAGTTATTTTCTAGACCTTGCCTCTTCCATTTTGTTGCCATTTTCTATAACAAAAATTTGTAAACTGATCTGAAAATATCTTTTACTGTGAAGTCTTGCTTTTCATCCTCATTTTCATAAAAATAAACACTATGATTCACATTTTAAAGATGCATGAATACAACATTTATGGCATAACTTTCATCTTAAATGTTTTTGGTAGTTTTATAAAATAACCACGATTAATTCCTCTCGATTTATAATCCGATATCTAAATCAATAGGCTCCCTCAAACTAATAATATATCATGTATTATAAATAATTTTTACATATGATTGTAAGATGATATCTTGAGTAGTTATACATTCGGGGCTCTTGAAATAAATATACACATCACAAGTTTTACATAAATTGCTTCTTAATATAATTTTTTTAAAATTCATTAAAATCTCACGTGTTGATTCTTGAATAAAAATAAATCATCATTTAAGGTAGTGAAGTTATTAATTTTTCAAATTTTATCTGAAAAGGTTCATTATAGATAACAAAGTTGGTGGAAATCTTTTTTCCCAAGTTCAGTATTAAGTACATTATTAGGACATCCTCTCCATTCATTAGTGTAATATGTATAATAATATTGCATTGTAGGAATCATAAGTGTCCAATTTTTCTAAATTCAAAATAGGGAATTTGAAATATATCTCCTAATTATTGGGAAGGTATCAATTTTACCATCAAATAATTTCTTATATCAGTTTTATCTTTAAACATCATATATATTCCTAACCAAGGTTGTCAAAAATGTTTTTTTTACACGACATGAAAAATACAATATAAAAATCGAATTGTGAAATCATAAGTAATTTTTTAACCAATTATATATTAATAATTATAGTCAAGAAATTAAATTACATTAAAATCTAATAAAATGAATCAACAATATTATAATCAATAAGTGATCTAAATAGAATGAGAGAGATAAATAGCTAGTATGAATTAATAAATTAATGACATGGAGAAATAAAAAGTCTCGAAATAAAATTTCTCAATACAAGGGAATCACTGAAAGGTAGGAAGCACACATAAATCTAGTGACAACCTGGCTGTTTCCAGCACAATAAATCTTGATAGACCCCTTTTGGGTTGCAAGCTAATGAGTTTAAATTAGTAATTAACTAACATAAATTGAATAATGAAATAAACCCCTAAACAATGTCTAATGTGCTAAAAAAAATTTAAATTAAAAATTACTATTTAAAAAAAAAAAATAGAATAATAAAAAAAGGTCTTCATGTCAAAATTTCTCCATGTAGCCTAAATCTCTAATTTTTGTATATTCGTGGCAGATTTGAGTCCTGATTTCAAACATGTCATTCTCTCTTGAATTCAAACATATTGTTCTCTCTCGTTTGGATGAATTATTGGGCCTACGATATATAGTTGGAAAGTTTCAAATGTCTAGTTTCTATCCCAAATTTAATCGAAGCAAAATTCCACTAGTAATTCTAGATATGTCCTAAACAGTAAACAAAAGTATTGTTTGACATATTTGACAATATTAGTTTACTAAATTTGACCGTCTGAAATATTATGTTTCCTAAACACCATTTGACCTAAAAATTTACAATAATATATTTTTATGTATCTAATATTTCCATGTAAAATTTTAGCTTTATCCAATACACGGTTTAAAAGATATGTTCAATCTCGCAAAACTAGTCACTAGACATTTTAAGGCTAAATTTAGACCTGACTTGGTTCATATCATAAATTTAATAAACTCGTAAAATCAGACCGATTTTACCGAGTTTACCAATTTTACCGATTTTGCTCGAGTTAAGTCCGATTTTACTGGTTTCGAATTTTAGTCCGATTTAGCACGTTAGATACATGTTACGATTTTACAAGTTAACTTGTGATTTTAATAACTTTGTTCCTAACCATATATGCCATGAAATTTAGAATTTAAGATACTTAAAGCATATGAGTGATACTTGTAGCATATGAGAGATAAATACAAAGAAAAGAGAGAAAATGATGATAGGAATTCTCTTTTCAATTAAAAAATTAATTTTTTAATTCTTCAAAATGTGATAAGAAATTTTTTCTTATTAAAAACTATTTTTAAATTCTCTCATTCTTGTTTTCCTTTTTTATATATATAGTAATCGAGAATATTATAAATAAAGTGTCCTATTAAAATAATAAGGGCTAAAAAATAAAAAAGATTACAAGGGGGAACTCGAAAAAATTAAGCGAGGCAAGGATAGCTCTAACTAATTAGTCTAGTTCATGATACATTCAAGAATTTCTAGTAAACTTGAACCCTATGTAGCTGAAATTTTTAACACAGAATTTCAACCAAAAAATCAACTGATAAAAGATGAGGTCAAATATCATATTCTAATCTAAAGTTTTGGACTCAAAAATTAAATGATTGCGTGATTGACCAGTACAATCCTTTATAAAGAAAAGTAACAGCCTGACCCTGAAATTTTTCTTTAACCAGGCGGAACATTTCAAATTGACCAGTACAATCCCATTCTTGTTTTCCTCTTCTATGCTGTATCTAATAATTACAGGTAGAGCACAGTAAGATTTTCGTGATTTTTCACCAATTTTTTCCACCCTATTAAAACTAACTGAGATCCAAATTGATTTCTCAGTTATGACAAAAAAAAATTCATATGAGATTATTTTTCCTACGACAAAGTGAATTGCTGGACGTGTAATGATATGCGAATATAGTTTCCTAATTATTTTATAAGCCTTAAGTGGTCACACCCTTTAGTTGTCAGGCAAGCACTAGCCGTTTTTTCAGAAAAGTTGGTCAGCCATGGAATACATGAGCATGAGCATAGAGATCACCTCCATGCCTTTGACTCGACCATCCCTGCCTATATAAACCATATATTGCTTGGCACACAAGAACATGAAGTAGAGAGGTAAGATATTGCCACAAAATAGCGTGGAGTTTGGTGTAGGAGTTTTGCATGAAGAGGTAGAGAGTAGAATGCAGCCAAGGATGACTTGCCGGCATTTCCTCCTAGCTAGCTAGCAAGCCTTCTATTTGGCATGCCCGGCCGGCAGGATGTCCTTGGCTATATTTTGTTCTCTTCTTCTCATGTGAGACTCCAGGCCTATAAGAGGAAGGTGTAGAAGCCTCCCAACAGCTCGACCTCCTTCGTATACATCCAGAGAGACACATGTAATATATTGGTTTACATATGTTGTTACATCTTCTACATCTCTTCAACCATAGATTCTCGGGATTCTCTTCTATGCTTTTCTCTATTGGTTCTTCATCAATCTTGCTTTTTTTCTTTTTTCCTTTTTTATGCCAGGGACAGATGGATATGTCATCTTACAAATTTCGATAATTTTGTGAGCTTCAAAGCTCCATAAGAGACGACGATTTTCAAGTAGAGGATGGTTTTTTAGCTTATAAGTTTTTGAATTCTATTTTATTAGATTGAAGGCGAATGCCCATGTTGTATATTAATTATTAGTTTATGATATATTTTATATATATATATGTGTGTGTGTGTGTGTGTGTTGTGTGTGTGTGTGTGTGTGTGGATTGGAGTTTTGACCATGTGTGTGTGTGTGTGTGTATTAATTATTAGTTTTATGATATATTAATATATATATATATATATATATATTAATTAATTTCTATAAAGTTTAATAATTAATTATCAAGTTTGACCAATGCCCATTTATATAGAAATTTAAAACGCATTGAATGAATTGATTATTATAAAAAGAACAAGAAGCAGAAGCAGAAATAATACTCGACTATTATATATATACTGCCTTGTATATATACACTGTCCTCTGTTTCCTTAAATGAAGCATATACATGTCTGATGAGCAGAAAGACAAAAAATGGTAAATGAGGACAGCATTGCATCACCACCATGGCAAACCCCGAGGAGTGCAGCAATGTGCAAAGGAGTGTTTGATGTGCTAAGGTTATAGAGCCAAGTAATTGTTTCTTCTTTGAGACCAAGAGTCAGTGTGTGGCAGAATGAGCATTCCTTCTCTCCTTCAGGTCAATCGTCTTGGAGAGCCTATGTTCTTGCCCTTATCAAGACTCCTATTTCAGTTATTCAACAAATATTCAGAAATTCTTCAAAATCATTTCTTGATATAATACTCTTAGCCCTTGTCAAATCCTCCGTCCCCTTGTGCCCTTGCGCACAGACTTGCCCCCGGGGTAAGTTCTAAAACTCGGGGCATCTTTTACATGGAATATGCTATTTCCAAAAGGTCTGAGGAATCGAACAAAGAGGGCAATGATTGGGCATCAGTCTTGAAACCGCAATGATCCGATGGACGGGAGCCGCTAGTGGAGAAGGATTCATGCATCTCTGTTTTCGTGTATTTCTCATGCCCTTTTTCACTGTACAACCGAACTTTTGCCTCTTCAGTTTTTCCTTTTAGACGCTCTTCAATCAATGGAAAGAGGAAACACCACAGAAAGGTGTAAACTGGCAAGAAATTCAATGCTCACACTTTGAATTTTAATTTGCATGTTTCAGGTCAAATTACAGAGTAAAATCTCATTTATCAAGATTGTCTTGTTCGTCATTGATGATCATTAGTGATGCGAAATGGATGCTGGAAATTGGAACAAAGTGTTTGTGTAATTTGCTCCCGCTTTGGGGGACTTGATTTTCTTTTCTTTGAGTTATGTCGTGAATTCAAGTTACGCAGGATTTAAGAATTCTTCAAGACATAGAACCATCTTAATTGGGGATCAAAAACTTGATGGACGAGTTGTTAGATAGGTTGTGAGAACATCAAGGCCTAAAGAAGCAGAGGAATTCTTTATGGGGCACAGTCACAGACATATCTAGAGAAGATACAGAGTTGAGTTGAAACTTGTTAATTGACCTTAAAAAGATACAGAGCCCCTAACTTAAGGCAAAGACAGACATTTTAGAGAAGGTGGTGCTCAAGGGTTTTAAGGGACTTTTCTCCGGAAAACAAAAGTCCATAAACAACTTTTTCAAGGAGCTCAAATTCTCAATTAATTAATTAATTATAGATTGGGTTAACTTTCACATGATCTAAGTTTTTTTTCTAATAAAAAAATATTATATATTTTTTTTATATTGAAAATATTTGCGATTGTAGCGTAGCGTGGGCTATAAATATATTATTTTCACTATTAGAGACAAGTAACAACTTGTTAAATCTTTTAAAATACACTAGATGGAGGTGCATCTTTAAAGTTGTTAAAATAAGAAATTTACTTTCGATTAATATACAATCTAACCAATTGATACAATAGATTATAATAAATTTAGAGTAGAAGTTCTAAATAAGGTGACTCTAAATTAGCGGCACAAGACGTTCTTCCAATATGCTACTTCTATTCAACAAAGGATATTCATTAGCTTAATTATTATAATTCGAAGTAGATTGTTTCCTTGCCAGAATTATATAAAATTAAAAACGGATAACCTCGACCTCTTTTATGAACATGTTCTTGCGCTTATCATCCTTTATTAACTTTAGAATAATATTGCCAACATATTAGTTTTTTTATTTTTATGACCTTCAAATTAGTTTTTCAAGTTTTGAGGTTAAGTTCATAGATCTATTCTCACCACGAGTTTAAAAATAATTCCATATTTAATTAAAATAAATAAATTAATTAATAATATAGATATCATATTCTTTCTTAACCAATTACCTTACCATGTTGAAACAATGCCTACCCAAATAACTCAAGCCCAAACAATGACATGAATTGGGTAAGCAATGTCTCCTTTCTTTTTTATAATAAATAGGAGTGAAGATGTGAAACAATGTTAAAAGGAAGAAGATAAACTCTACAATATTAATCAAAAGCCTAGTTAAGAGTTTGAGATATTTAACATGCATTTGTCTGGATATTTGTTTTGGAGTAGGACTTGTGAATAGGTTTATAGAAACACCAACTATGACTCACTTCAAAGCTTCGAAGCAAATTCTTCGGTATATCAAATGTACAATTGATTTTGGCTTATTTTATGGATATTCTAATAGCTTTGATCTTGTGGTCTATAGTGATAATGATTGAGTCAGAGATATGAATGATTGAAAGAGTGCTATGGATTTTGTTTTCTACATTGGAGACACATTATTCACAAGAAATTCAAGTAAATAATTTATAATCACTTTATTAATATGTGAAGCTGAATATGTAGTTAATACATCATGTGTTTATCATTTCATATGGCCAAGACGATTATTGAAAGAATTGTAAATGCCACAAGAGAAGCCTTTATATGGACAACCGTAAAAACCTCTAAACCACATCAACCACAAAGCAGCTTACTTTAAGTAATGTACGCTAGGGGTGCTAGTATCTTTTTTAGCCACAACCAGTCCATTACCCTCGAATCTTTGACAAGACCAATACACCCGAGTTTTCCTAGCAACCCTGAACCAAACAACTAGCTATGTGGCGACTCCTAATTGACGCCACGATGTTGCGCGTCCATGTGCGACACTAGGGAAGGAATAGATGCTGATGAGGTCATGTTAAACACTGTTCTTGCAGTTAAGGCTGGTGAAGCTATACCAATTGATGGAGAAAATTGTGAAGTGGATGAGAAAACTTTAATTGGAGAGTCATTTCTGGTTGCCAAACAAGTGATTCCATAGTGTGGGTTGGAACTATTAACTTAAATGGTGTCAATACTTCTCTCTGACACTCTATGAATTGTTTTTGAATGCATTTTGGCTTTGGTGGTAATGGGGTGTTAGAACTACCGCTTTAGCTGAAGACTGTGTGGTGGCTAAAATGGCAAAGCTTGTGGAAGAAGCTCGAAACAGCAAGTCTAAAACTCGAAGATTCATAGACAAATTTGCTCAGTACTATACTCCAGGTTAGGCATACTGCAGTCCAATTACTCATCCAGTTTTATAGGCTTTCACTGAAGTAGAGTACCGAGAACGAGTATTTGGACACAGCCCTTCACATCATTCTTTCAGAATGAATCGTCAGCTCCATTGCTAGACAATCCTACCTTTCATTTTGTGGGAAAGTTTTCATTTTAGTTCATTGTTCAGATTTGCAGCGGTGATATTCATGCCGGCTGGCGTAGCAGTGATTCCACTAGAATTACGAGTTCTTAACCGTGATCACTCGTTTTAGTCAGTGCATGTCCATGTGCTCTTATCGTGTCTACACCAGTTGCAACTTTTTGTGCACTTACAAGGGCAGCAACAGCTGGTATTCTGATCAAAGGGGGGGTACTATCTTGAAACACTAGGCAAGATTAAGGCAATGACTTTCTACAAAACCGGTACCTTAAGAAGTGAATTTGTTGTCACAGATTTCCAACATCTCTGCGATGATATCAGCTCATACACGTTGCTTTATTGGTAAAGACTATGTCTATAATTCTTCAATTATGGCGAACTTTACTCTTCACTGGCAAGTAATGTTTATTCAAGTTTCTCAGGGTATCAAGCATCGAGAGTAAATCAAGTCATCCAATGGCAGCTGCGCTATAGTCGACTATGGAAGGTGGCATTCACTAGAACCAAAGCCTGATGATGTAGAGGAATTTCAAAATTTTCCTAGAGGAATCCAAGGAAAAATTGAAGTGAAATATATATATATATATTGGTAACAGAAAGATTGCTCACAGAGCTTCGGGAACAGGTAAAAAGCCTTTATATCCTAGTAACAAACTGGTAGAATTGGCCTTTCGAGGTGTTCTAAATGCTTTGGTGCTTTGCTCTTATAGTGCCAACAATTGAAGGCGATAAGAAGACAGGAAAGACTGTTTGATATGTGTACTATGGAGCAACTCTTGCTGGGATTTTCAGTCTCTCTGACAGCTGCAGGACAGGGGTTGCAGAGGCCATCAAGGAACTGAAGTCATTAGGCATTAGAACTGCTATGCTTACAGGAGATAGTGAAGCGGCTGCTATGTATGCACAAGAACAGGTGAAGCTCATATCCAAAACCGGTACCATAACAAGAGGTGAATTTGTTGTCACAGATTTCCAACATCTCTGCGAGGATCTAGAGGAATTGCAAAATTTTCCTGGAGAAGGAATCCAAGGAAAAAATGAAGTGAAAAATATATGTATTGATAACAGAAAGATTGCTCACAGAGCTTCCGGAACAGTTAAAAAGCCCTAATTATATCCTAGTAAGAATAAACAATATGATTCACATTTCAAACTAACCATGATTATTTTATTATATCCTAGTAAGACTAAAGATTTCTATCGATTTGTAATCTGATATGTAAATCAATCGGTTCCTTTAAACTAACGAGATATATGATGTGAATAAAAAAATAATTTGAAAATGGAATCAAGATAAGACAAATTGAGAATTTGAGGACTAATAAAGATAAAAATAATAAATTTAAAAGTTAATTTGATCACAACGTGAAGGATCAATAAGTTTAAGGACTTAAATAAACTTTAAATTAGTTTAATTAATAAAATATAAAGCTTAATTAAAAAATATCAAAATTCAGGATTAATTTAAATTTAAATTATAAAAAATTAAAGTTAAAGAACCAAAATAAATAGAAGGTGATACCATAGGGTTAATTAATTATTGTAAAGGTAATTTTAAAATATTTAAAAGTTAAATAGCTAAGTAAAGAATGAATTAATTAAATTGAAAACCAAAAATTGTTTTTGTAAATGGCAACAGGGTTTCAATTGCAATTCATCCAGGAGAAAAATTAAAATAGCCCTTTCAGGTGAAAACAACGCGGTTTCAAAACAAACTATTCATCTCCTTCATCCCACCGATTCAGCAGAAACGGCAGTAGATCATGGTCACGTCTCTATACAGTATCTCTCCTCCACAATGTGCCCCTAACAGTCCAGTAATGGGCTTTTTTTTTTTCTCAAGCATGACAGGACCGTGGTAATCTCCACACTATCCCGGGAGTGATGAAGGGGCATTCTCTTGCCTATAAAGACCAGTCCACAACACAGAGACGAAGAGGCAGGTGGGAAAAAACAGAGACATAGAGAAGACAGAGAGACTTGTGTCCTTCCTCCAGCGAAAGGGAACTTCAACTTCCCCTCACCGTAGGTTGTTGATCCAACCAACCAAATACAAACCCTGAGAAACCAGGACGAACAGAGAAAGGCCACAAAGAAGGGGAGAACCACGGACATATAATACAAACGAAATGAACAAACACGGATAATACAGAGAGAGACCAAGAGGAACAAGAACAGAGAGAGACAGAGGGAACAAGAGAAAGCAAAAAAAGAAAAAGAAAAAGAGAGAAAACAAGCAGAGAAAAGCAAGAACAGAGGAGAAGTGAACGAAAAACAGAGTAGAGGGGAAGAAAGTAACCTTGGTTAGCCAGCCCTCCATCACCATCGTCTTCGTCTTTAAGTAGCAGCTCCAGGTAAGTCTATCCTTCTCTTTCCCCCGCTTTGCAGCTTCAATTCTTAATAATAATTGTAATAATAATAACAAACATGGATTGTGGACCATAAAGAACAGCGAACGAAAGGCCTTTTATCATTATCCTATAATCTAGAATAAATCGGTCATTTCTGCTTATAAAAGCATGTTACCGCTCAGGATATTCTATACGCAATACGTCACTTACCTTCAGCTAAATTCAGCTAAAAATTGAATACTCCGGTTATTATCACTCCAGAGCTTTATTTAAAAGCAAGCATACTACCTGCAAGTCTAAAAGCAAGCTTAACTCTCTCTAGATAGTGCATGTCTGCATAGCTTTATTATTTGACACACAATAATACTTCGGAAACATAAAATATCCGACACAGACGAGTGAAAGAGCATATTTTTTCTTTTTCTGACAAATTAGAATGGCAACAAGAAGAATTGTAATCTGGATTGGTTCAAAATTAAGAGTCAAAGATGTTAATTACCTCAATGTCTAGGATTCAAAGCTTTTCAGAATCCACACACCAATTCAAAGATCTAACAAACCATCTTCATTTGCATCCATACTCCCAATAGCTCTTTCCACTCAGTATACGAATTTCATACAAAACTTTAACTATAGCAATCTGAAAATGGAAATATATAAAGTTAAGCATGAAAAATGTTTCCCAAGACTTCATTACATGATAAAAAAAGAAAGAAAAAGTAATGGCAACTGAGAAAGCTCCACAAGAACATGTCAAAACACCCATACATGATCCAAGGACATGTGAATAATACATTTAAGTAACTTGACATTCTTGAAGCAAAGAGATCAAGCCATCCAAACTTCATGTCAGAGACATTGCTATCCTGGATTCGGTCCCCCAAATTACAGCTGTAAATATAAAGGAAAGCTCAGTAGTTGAAGAGATGGTACATTGTTTCATCGCAATTATTTCCATGAAAATATTCATGAATAAAAACAGTAGAACATAATCACGATGCACTACATACAGAATAATCTCTGAAAGTGAAGTTGCCATACCAATTACTCATCAATCCTTATGTGAATGTGTTCCTTACCTCCCTCTTGAGCTTATCAATTTGTTAGTATTGTTGCCGCTCAAATTCAAGTCTTCCAAACTGCTCAAAAATTTATGATATTTTAAAAAATAATAGTTAATTAATTCACTATAACAAATTATGTTTTTTGAGATTAAATTTAATAGAGAAAAGAGAAGTATATATATATATATATAACAAATAAATTAAGACTTCATGTAAAGAATGAAAAAAAGATATTATTGAAGTAATTTAATTAAATTGATGAAGAGGCATGTTTATATTGATGAAGAGGCATGTAATTAATTGCTATGAAAGAGCGAAAAATAAAAGAAGTAATTGTTACATTGACGGTCTAATTTGTATGAATATATTAATAAAGTAAGGAATTAAAAGAAAAACAACAAATCATCTTTCGTTGTTTTAATAATCAAAATATGTTTTTCTATTTTCTCCCGGTTCCTGATTCCTTACGCTCCAAGGATGGAGTGCGGTGACTCAACCTCTGCTGCTGCTGCAGAAAATACTTTTAATTTCACCTTTTATCCAGGACGTTGGGAGGTGCTCTTGGGATAGTTAAGAGAATCTTTGAGGTGCAAGAGAGAGATTCTCTCTTCCTACGAGAGGCAGCTATCCTTGCAATGAAACCACCATCCTTGCAATGAAACCACCATCAGGATCAGCCATCCTTGCAATGAAACCACCATCATTATCCTTTTTTATATATATATATATATATATATATATATATTTTTTTTTTAATTTTAATATTTATTATTTTTTAATTTTAACTCTTTATAGTGTTTTAATCTTTTAAATTTTATCTTCATTCTTTTAATTGCTATTTATTTTATATAAAATCATTTTTAAATTGTTTTTTGGTTTTTCAAATTTCATCCTCGGATTTTGTTCTCCCAAATCTTATCCTCATCATTTTGTGCTGCTATTTTTTTTTTTGTTTTTACAAGTTTTTTTTTATTAATATTTTTCAATGATTTCATTCATTATTTAAAATTAAATTAGTTGGGAGTTAATTTTTTTTTATTAAAGTTGAGTCCAGAATTTAACAATCGAATTATAAGTTTTAGATATTAGATCAGATTTATAAAATTCACCCGAGTTTTTTTTAAGCTTATGTTTTCTTCTTCTATTTTTTTTAGTTTTGCTTTATTATTGTTTTATAGTTTTCCTTCTATTATATTAGAATTAGGTTATTTGATAATCTAAATAGGCTCAGGTTTGTTTTTTTTACCTTTTTTATGGTTTTTTTAGCACTTTATTAATTGTTATTATATTTTTTTTAGTATTGTTTGGGTTATCACTTGAACCAATAATTTAGTACTAGTATTTTTTTACACCAATTTTATTTTTACTCTAACAACTGTAAAGCATGAGTAACAAATGTAGTTATTACTAAATTGCTGCTAGAATAAATAACTATCTCTTGCAAATAACATCGACGAGTTTTAGGCTTTTGGAGCCCCCAAGCTACGGCCCTATACTGTAGAAAAAAAATACATGATGGCAATGGTCTCATCAACAAGGAAAAAACGCATATACTTATAGGATTAAGTTTTTATTATGAGATGGTTTACATGGTTTTTGAATTTTATTAATCAAGTGGTTATAAATTTAAATTTTATTATTTTATTTTATTTTATAAAAAATAAATATAAAATTATGTAAAATTATATAAGTTTCAAGTTTAAAAAAATTTTATTTGAAAGATAATATTTGTTAAAAAATTATATAAATCTTATTTTTAGAACCCATCTAATAGATTAAGTTTTTAGATTAAGATAATTTTTTTTTGAAAAGTTTTGAAGTTTTGAGATTAAATTCATAGCTTTTTTCTCTTTAAATACAAGAAATATACAGGTTATATTTTTATTTTATTTTTGTAAAAAAATTTTTATGGATATTGGTTTTTTGATTGGCAAGAAACCAATGAGATTATTGTCGCTGATATATAGCTCTTGTAGATGATTTAAGTCACATAGGTCTGATAGAAAAATTAAAACTCAGTGTTTGTTAAAATGTTTGTTTCCATTTTGTTGAAGTTTTCTTCGTTTCCATTTTGTTGAAGTTTTCTTCTTTTATGTGTTGATAGGTCTGTTAAGATGGGCTGTGATCATTTTGCAGTTTAACTGAGTTCTATGCTTTCCTTTAACTGAGTTCTTTTGGATATCTGACTGTTTTTTATGGATATTGATTTTTTGATTGACAAGAAATGGCAGCTGGTTTTTAATGTGTGCATGCTTTGTTCATGTTGTCATATATGTTTGTTTTCTCAAATATATAATGCAAATATCAAAATTGTCTTCAAAACACTTATCTGACTTTCTGTTGGAGATCAAATTCCATATATTGAATCAGGCACTTATGTGGCCTACAATGACGAGAATGGTGGGGTAATCAAAAGTTTAAAGGAAGATGGTATTGTTGATTTGGACACTGACTTCAGCTCTTTCCCAGAATGGATATCAATGAAAGCGATGGTTAGCACCTGGCTTGCAGATGCAATCATGTATGAACTCTTGGTGGGGTCTGATGGAACCTCTGCCCGAACAATTTATCACTCTGGCTTGGTTGATAGGAAAGGCTCTATTAATGAAACAAGTGCACGTTGTTAAGCAGCGACTTGGGATAACTAAAGAAAATGCTGAACGAAGGGAAGCAGAGGTTACACTTCTGTCGTTTATGATCTTTTTCTGCAACTTGTTGATATCAAATCTGCGCACATACACTAGTGTTAGAAAGCATACACCTGTGGAATGATTTTACCCGTTTATATATTGCTTCATTTTCTGTTAATTTTCCTTGACCATGGCCTTGCAATATTTTTATTTTTATTTATGGATAGATCTACAAGAGAGCGAAAATTGCATTTGGAGCTTTGTCAACCACATTAGGGGATCACGCATTTCTTTTTGAAAGGTGTTTCTTTTTTATATCGTGGTTAATATATATATTTTTCATTTTTGACCTGAAATCATCTAAAGATATTTTGGTTTTTATGTTTTGAATTCAAATTTTAAGTTTGAGGTCTTGACTATGCATTGATTATACACCCAACTTCATTTTTCTGTTTGTGCAGGCCATCTAGTTTGGACGCATATTTCCTTGGGCATGTCCTTTTCACTCTTCAAGCATTTCCTGTGAGGCACTTTACTAATTGTCTTCTGTGACCTGTGAGAGCTGAATGCTGGCATTTGTATGGCGAGAACAATTATTTACAGCTGAAAATGTGGTAATACATGACCTGGGATGATGGTGCAAAAAAAAATTACATCATTACCATTCACTTTCTGTAGTTGAATGCCCTGATGACAAGCATCGCTATGGTTATTACATGTGGCCTTGCTGTAAATATCTAACAATCAAGTCCTTCTAATTTCTTTCAAGAACACTACAGCAATCTATGCTGTTATAAAACACATTACCATCAATTTTATTTTTTTTCATTTAAAAACTCTCTTGAAACCATTTTCTGTTAACATAGTTTCTACTTAATTGATTTTCACGTGATCTGCTATTGTTATTCTGTCTTGGCACAAAGCATTTGAGTTTGTTGCTTCACTTGTCAAATATTTTCAACTCTTATCCTTTTATGCGTTCCATGCCATTAGGAATCATCGATGCTGCAAAGTGCACTCTTGGAGCATGGTAATCTCATACGATATGCTGAAAAACTTAAGACAGATTTCATGGAGGCTGGATCGTCTTCTTCTGTCCCGCAATTCCTTTCAGATGCTTCATCAACTTCAACAAGACGTCCTTCAAATTCAGGCAAGATATTTTCATCTTTTATTCTTGTGAATATTATATTGGTCATCTGATAGTGTCTTGAGTTGTGGATTTACTAACCAGCCTACAGATCATGTTTTAGTCATCATCAAACTAACAATTTGTTGTTTCAGATGCTTCAAGAAAAATAAAAGCCATTGGGAAATAAGAGGTCAAAAGGTACCATCCATGTCTCTTTTCTTTCAAATAGAATTTCTAACTATTTTCATGTGTTTTTATCACTAGGCTCAAAGCCTAAGAAGCAACCCAAGAGGGAAAGGACGGAAGAGGAGAAAACTTTCAGAAGAAGGGCAAGATACTTTCTAGTAACACAAGTAGTTGCAGTTTTAGTTTTTCTATCTGTCATGAGCAGTAACGATTTTTCTGAGGTGGAGGTTGATGATGATGAAGACTTCAGTTATGATTGAAGAAGCATTCATTTTTTTGAGAAATTTGTATTTTCCTTGACAATTGTTTTCCTCATGACAATACAGTCATGGACATCACTGTGAGAAAGATAGTTTCCTTTTTACCTTTCGTTCTAGTACTCCATGTAAAAATTTTAAAAAATAATCATCCAACAGTTGTAGGTTGTTAACTGTGTGCTTGATCAACATTTCCCTAAGCATAGTGATAGGTGGTTCAGAGAAGAAATTGTGGGCAAAGTAATTGGATTCTAATAATGAAAATTCGGAAACTTTCCTTGCTGCAGGAAATAGCCCTTGTTGTTGAATTTGAATCCACTGTAAAAAATCACCCCGTGAGCACTCATTCATTCTCATTGATTTACTTCCAATCCCAGATATTTCTAAGGATATCTGCTGTTCATCTTTGGTTAGCTTGCCAACTAATAGATCACAAAGAAATATGTTAGCAGGAGCAGCAATTGCTCTACGCTACCTTTTTCATTTAGGTTAGAACATGTAATTACATCACTGATGCTAGCAATATTAGCCACCGGGATACCCTAAATTATGTTCTAGGCCTGCTAGAACTCTGGAGCCGTTGGCAATGGCATTCTCCCATTGCTTAACATATTCTGCATATCCCTCTCTGCAGAACCAATAGAAAATTCAGTCAGTGAGCTCATTGCAACTGACATTCCTGCACAAAGTACCTTTATGGCAATTTCAGCCATTTTGTCTGTAGTAATTACATCTTCTACTTCATCAACCTCCACCATTTCCATACTTCTGCCTCATTCAACTTACAACACTGCTCCAAATCTCTTTGAACCGATCGGGGTCCTGTGTGGATCGTCTCTTCGCTGCTGTGCATAGATAAATACATTGAAATTCGATTTTATAATCATGGCCTTGAAAACTAGGGACGCTCAGAATGCATCATTCAAAAAGTTATGCAGAAGATTTGAGATGTACCCTGACTTCTTGGTAGAGTTTCTTCTCCCGGGCATATAATCTGTCAAAAGTTGATTGGTGACTACATGAGAACATGCAAGAAATCAAAACGATGTGATTTTGATTTTTTAAAATTTGTTTTTTGGGTCAATCTCTGACAAGACCTACATGAGCTCGATTTTTTTGCTTTAACTCGGGCGTTGTCCTGTACATTTTCTAGATCAGGTTTTAAAACAAGGATGGTAACTATCTATGATATGCCTGTTGTATCCGGAGACAGTAACAAACGCTGCCTTACTTATATGTTTTGGAAGTGTGAGCAAAGTTGAGTTCCAAAAACAATGCTCAAGACAAGACCTACCTCTTTTCTACCCCCTACAATCTCCCTTTTTCAAACCTCTAACTTCCAAACCCAAAAATAACATCAAACATTTTATGTGTTTTTTTGTTATTAGAAAAATTGATCAACAGAAAATATTTTTTGGTTAATAGAAAATATTTTCCGGTCAACAAAAAATTTAGTTTGGTTTCCAGGAAAGTGTTTTCTTTTATTTTTGACGGAAAACACTTTTTAGAAGTTGTGAAAAATTTAAAAATATCATATTATTTCCTGATTGTATCAAATTTGGTCCTCAAACTTTTGATTGCTATATATATTTTGTTTTAAATATTTGTTTTTCAATTTCATCCCTTAGAATTTAGTTTTTATATTAACTTTGGTTATCAATTTTATAATTATTATTTGATTTTTTCTTATTATTTTTTTAATTAAAGTTTTTTATCTATCAAATTTGGTCCTCATTTTTTTTATTGTTACTTATTTCATTTGAAATAATTTAGAAATGTTAATTATTATTATTTTAATTTCTTCATCTTTCAATTTTTTTTTTTTTAGATTTGATCACTATTATTTTGATTATTATTTATTTTATTTGAGATAATTTATGAAATTATATTTGTTTCAATTTTATTCTCATTCAACTTTTTAATTTCTAAGATTTGTTCCTCGTTATTTTATAAATTTGAGAAAAATAAAATATTAATAAATTATTTTACAGCTCATTTTTCATGACATAACCAAACATTGAAAAATGTTTTTTCAATTTATTTTTTCA
Organism: Populus alba; assembly: GCF_005239225.2. Lineage (NCBI taxonomy): Eukaryota > Viridiplantae > Streptophyta > Magnoliopsida > Malpighiales > Salicaceae > Populus > Populus alba. The sequence continues at coordinate 15,021,717 of NC_133301.1, read as the reverse complement.
TTACACTACCAAACATCGAAAAATATTTTTCCTAAAATTTACTTTTTCTGAAATTCACTTTCCAACAAAAAACTATTTTCTAACAAATAAATGGAAACTTAACTGAAAAGCCTTTGTCTATGTTAAACAATGCAAATCCAAAAACCTTTTAAAAAAAATCCACACATAAATGCTTATAAACTCAATACCAAAACCCAATTTCCTTCTTTACAAAATCATTGACCTCAAAGACTTGGCGTATGCATCCCTTGTTTTTAATCACATCACTAAACCATGCCTTCAATGTCATGCTTCGTGGGTTAGCTACCACATGGAAAAAGTATGATTTTTGTGTTGAATTGTATTACAAGCTGAAGTCTTTAGGCCTAAAAGCAAATAATTTTACATACCCTTTTTTGTTTATAGCGTGTGGGAATGTTTGGGGTTGCTTCACGGAAAGATCGATCATCGTCTGGTGTTAAAGGCTGGTTTGGATGGTGATGAGTCTGTGAATCGTTCTTTGATTAGAATGTACCAAAGGTGTGGTGAAATGGGGTTTGCACGGATGGTGTTTGATGTAATGGGTGACAGAGAGTTGGTGTCAAGGAATTCGATGATCTCGGGGTATTCTAAGACGAGTTTTTCTAAAGAGGCAATTGGGTTGTTTATGGAAATGAGGGAAAAGGGGTTTGGGCCAGATGAGATGACGTTGGTGAGTGTTTTTGGGGCGTGTGGGGATTTGGGTTTGGGGAGATGGGTGGAGGGGTTTGTTTTGCAGAAGAAGATGGAGGTAAATTCATATGTGGGGTCTGCTTTGATTGACATGTATGGTAAGTGAAGGGATTTGATATCTGCGAGGAGGGTCTTTGATTCAATGCCAAACAAGGATGTTGTCCCTTGCAATGCCATTATCACAGGGTAATTAGATGGTTTTATACTTTGTAATTGTCACATATAATGTAATTGTGTCTATTTCTGTTCTTTTGAACTAACTTGAAATTTGAATTCTTCACAATTAATCAGCTATGAAATAAAAACCACACAGATATATGAAATTTGTAAATGTGTTTCAAGTTAATATGATTTTTTTTTGTTCAACAATCACTTCATAGGTGTTCACAGAATGGAGCTTCCAATGAAGCAATTGTACTATTCAATGGAATGAGAGAGGCAGGTCCTAATCCAGATAAAGTCATAATGATTGAAGTATTGTCTGCATGTTCCTCAATAGGGGCCTTTGATTTGGGGAAATAGGTTGAGACACATGCATCAGAAAGAGGTTACAACACAATGTTTATGTTGCGAGTGCATTAAATGATATGTATGCAAAATGTGGGAGTTTTTTAATCAATGACTTTGTCATTTGGATTGGTTGGATTGGTCCCAAAAGTGGAGCATTATTCTTGCATGGTTGATCTTTGTGCGCGTGCTGGACTTCTGAACGAAGCTTGGGACTTAATCAAAAAGATGCCTGGAAAACCAGATGAAATTGTGTTGGGGTCATTTCTTGGTGCCTGTCAGAGGTGTAGAAATGCAGATGTTGGTGAAGGGTCATTCAATTGTTTCTAGAGATGGAGCTATCAAATTCAGGAAAATATATTATCTTATCTAAGATATATGCAAATATGAGAAGGCGGGATGATTCTGCAAAGATAAGGGTGTTGATGAGGCAGTGTGGTGTCTTTAAAACCCCTTGCTGTAACTGGATTGACATTGGAGCTCGTGTTCATGAATTTCATGTTGGTGACAACTTACATCATCATTCGGTGAACATATACCAATTGCTGAATGAGGAGATGAAGAGAGAAGTTACATTCCTAATATCGATTACATATAGAGGTGGAAAAGTTGAAAACTTGCGTGCCTCTATCAGCCATTGAACAGTGCATTCGGAGGGATATTGAATGGTAAGTTGCGTTCTTAATAGCTTGAGCAAAAACTGGTTTGGAAGAAGCTAAGTCATTCAAACACATTGTTTTCCAGCAAATTAAGCAACTTCAGCAAGAACTGGTAAGGTGCTTAGTATGTGAATACCTCTTGTAAGCTATATTGATGAAATTCTTTTTGGACAACCTTGCCTTTAGATCAATTGTGACTTCAAGAAATATTAGGTACCAAGAAAAGAAAACTACGAAGACAAATCCATATTCTTTGATGAATTCAGTACAGGAAGATAATGCAAATGTGTGTTTTTAACAATAATATTTGTGTTGTAAATTTGAATTGATATTTGTGTTGTAATGTATTCCCCTTGATATTATTTTTGGATATTTGTGTTGTAAATTTGAATTGATCATCCATAAAAATCCAGTAATAATGTAATATACAAGGTACGAAGACAATGAAAAGTAGAACTCATGGAATTATTTATGGGCTTGGAAAATCGAATTGAATTGAAAATACTTGCTTGGATTAACTAATGAAGAAAATTAATTATTATATCACACAGAAGCTAAAATTAATGAAAAACAAAACACAAATGAAAATTAATCCAACACTTGAGCATGCATTTAAACTTGTTTAAATCTTAAAACTAGAATACACAACAAAGCATCAAGTTTTAGTACCATCAAGGCTATGAAAATCAAAACTTGGATAAAATGGGAAGATTGTCCACCAGAAAATAATAACAATTGTTGATGCCCACCTAAATAAAGTGAAACCAAGCTCATCGCCAATATGGATTTATGTAAAGAACTGCACCTATCACTAGAAGCACCATGATGTATGCAACCCCGAAGCTTACATAGAAAACCTTCATATCCATGAAGCCACCATCATCTTCATTGTTCGTTGAAGTTAGTGTTGGTGACGGTGGCGTAGCCGCACCACAAATCTTAGGTAGCGGTTCTCCACAAAGAAAAGGATTCTCCTTGTAGCAGCTCTCCTCAAATGTGGCAAATTGTGCAACTCTCGCAGGAGTCTTGCCAGACAGATTATTGTGTGCCACACTGAAAAATTCTAAAGAAAATAATTCAGTAAGTCGAGGTGGGATTTCTCCATCCAGTTTGTTATAGGAAAGATCCAAGCTTTCTATTTCCTTTAAGTTCGAAAATGTTGGTGGAATTGGTCCAGTTAAACTGTTGTGCGAAAGGTTCAACACCTTGATCATGCTGAGGTTTCCAATTTCAGGAGGAATCTCTCCTATGAAATTGTTGCATGAGAAATCAATTCCTGTGAAGTATTGGATAATCTTGCCTCTATAAGAAAGAGATACATTCTTCGTTGTAAACTCAAAGGATTGTTGTGATGAGGACAGATAATCATAGGAATCGTATTGTTGTGGGAAAGGATGAGTAGATATCATCCAAGAAAGGATGTTACCAGAAAGGTGGTTGTGAGATAGATCAATCAGGGTTAATTGGTCCATCCTGTATAATTGAATTGGGATTTCACCTTCAAGATTGTTATAACTCAAGAGTAGAAATCTCAAGTTAGATAGTTTGTCAATCCATTGTGGAATACTACCAATTAAATGATTATGGGAAAGATCTAAAGCCAATAACTGAAAGGAGTCATAAAATGCCATTGCGATCGGTCCTTGCAACTTATTTCTGGACAAATAAACATATCTCAAATTTGAAGAAGTGCCGAATCTAGGTGGTAAACGACCAAAGAAATTGTTCCTTGATAAGTCCAAGAATTCAAGAGAAGACATATTCCCTATCCATCCAGGGATCTGCCCTTGCAAACTGTTGTTGGAGAGGTCTAACACTTGTAGCAAGCCAATGTTACCCAACGAGAAAGGAATGCTTCCATTGAAACCATTGTCAGACATAAATAAAACTTCTAACCCTGGCAAACGAGCTCCAATTTCTGAAGGGATTTTGCCTTGGAAGTGATTCATGGATATACTTAGGAGTGCCAAATTCACATGAGAATTCTTTGGCATCAAGAATGGACCCGAAAGAGAACAATTGTCTAAATAAAGATCATGTAGGTATGTGTTGTTCTCAATCAACCAATTTGGAAACTCTCCCTTTAATCCGAGGTTTGTAAGATCCACATATTGTAGGCTCACCTGATGGTAAAGGAACTTGGGAAATGCTCTTGTACCTTGTCCACGACTGTTCAACGAAAGGTACTTTAACTGGAACTTCGGGCTCAGATTATGATCATCTTCGTATATTTCATTACCTGAACCATCAAAATACTTGAGTTTTGAAAGGTTGTATAATGGGCTCAATGACATGGGGATCTTCAAGTGATTGAAAGAGAGATCTAATCGTTGAAGGGAAGTCAAATTTGCCAGACACGGAGGCAAGAAACCACTGAGATCATTGTCACTCATATGCAGCACTTTGAGATGATTTAAGTCACATAAGCCTGATTACATTATAATTTAGGGAAAATTAAAACTCTTGAGTGTCTACTGGAAATTATATAACCGAGAGAGAGAGAGAGAGAGAGAGAGAGTAAGAGTCATCAACCTTACCGATGGTTTGGAAGATGGTATTATTGAGAGTATTGTAACTCAAATCCAAGTGTTCCAAGTTCTTGAGATGAAGGAAGCCTGCCATAATCAAGAAATTATATTAACATAAAAGCAAATAAAATTATAAAGGAAAGGAAAGAGTAAGAGTTATTAACCTTACCTTGGGTTGTAGATATTCGCCCATCTAGTTTACAGCTTTGCAAAATCAAAGTTTTAAGAGAGGTCATTGTTCTGATAGCTTGGAAGATGTTATTATTAAGAGTATTGAAACTCAATTCCAAGTATTCCAAGTTATTAAGATCAAGAAAGCCTGCCACAATCAATTAAACAAGAAATTATGTAGAAGGGATTAAGATTAGAAATAATTCATTACGTATTGATCATGGCTAAAAAAACTAAAAGCATAAGGTAAGTGTAGAAATTGTATTGTCCATTTAAGAGAAGGATTTTTTATATGTCTAGCCCAAAAAATAAAAATACACCATTGTTAATTTATTCTCCTTCTAAAAATAGGACTCTCTATGTATGAAGTTGCCTTTTCATTAAAAAATTATTGTTTTTTATGTTATCATTTTAATTACATTACACTAAAATGGTGTTGAGAGAGGAGCAAAATTAAAGTGAAATATTATTTATATTAAATGGATGGTAGAATCTTAAAATAATAAAGATTTCAATTGAGTTAATTTTGAGAATTGTCTCTCCAAGACTTGTTTAGTAGGTTGTGAAAATATAAAAGAGGAATTCTATACGAACACATCTAATCGTGGAGTTAATAAATGGATAATAGAATTTTAAAATAATAATATCCACCAAGTTAAAATTTGTTAATTTACCTTCAGAAGGCACAATGCCACTGAGTGCAACCAATGAAAGAATTTTTAGAGAAGACAGTGCTCCAAGGCTTTGAAGGGAGTGTTCATCTAGATAACAACTGTCCATGTACAACCTTTGCAAGGAGCTTAAGTTTTGCAACTCTGTTTGTTCAAAAGTAGAAAATTAAAATTTTCATTTAAACCCAAATATATAAACATCACTATATATATATAACTTACCATCACCTAATATTCTTCCTCTAAAATCATTGTAGCTCATATGAATCGTCATGAGGTTTGGGAATGCTCCTAGTGATTGCAATAACTGGAAGCTACTTTCATAGGTTGTGATATTATCTATGTATAGAGTCCTCAAGTTGCTTTGACCTGCATGTTAGTTAGGGAAGAAACTGAATAATCAATATTGTATGGATGAGCTTTAATAATTGGATGGGCTCATCATCATGATATTACGGATTACCTCTTGAGGCTACCAATGTATTAATATTGTTGCCGCTCAAATCCAAGGTCTCCAAGCTGCTCAAGGATTCTTGATATTTATATAAAATAAAAGTTAATTAATTCACTGCACCACATAAATTAAATTGTGTTTTTTGAAATTAAATTTAATAGTAAAGAAAAAAAACTAACCTTTCAAATCTATTAACCCCTCTAGCCTGTTATAATTTAAATATAATGATTTAAGATATGAAAACCCCTTCAATGATGATAGAATACTGTTATCGAAATGATTTGATCTCAAGTCAAGGGAATCCAAATTTCTCAATCTTTGTAACTCATAACCACCTATTTAAAAATAAAAAAAAATAATCAACACTTCATATAAAGAAAAAAAATAATATTATCGGAGTAATTTAATTATGATCGATCAAGAATGATGTAATTCTTAAGAGGGGTGATTGTTATAGTGATGATGTAATAATATTGGTAATGTAATAATATCTGTTGTGGTTATATTAATAAAGCAAGGAATTAAACAACACCTTATTGCTAAATATGATTTCTATTTTCTTCGATGAATTACAGTGGAGAACCAAATTGATAGTAATGAAACAACACTTTATTTGATTAATTTAAAAAAGTAATCTAAATATTTTGTAATACTTAAGAGAGCGTACCTTCTTCTCAACCCAAGCAGCTATGCGATTATTTGACAAGTTGAGAGTGTTGAGTTGTTGGAAAGGAAGGAACAAATAGGCATTTAAGTACCAATCTCCCTGTTCCCGATTCCTTACGCCCTCAAGATGGATCTCGGTGACTCGACCTGTACTGCTGTTGCAGACAATACGTTCCCAAGAACAGCAGTGGACGTCAGCTTTCATCCAGGAGGGAAGGGAGGTGCGATTGGGATAGTTAAGAGAATCTTTGAGGTGCAAGAGAGCGATCCTCTCTTCCTCCAAGCAACCAAGAGGATGCCATCCTTGCAGGGAAAGCATCAGAATCAGTAACAGTACCGTCAACATCTTGAATATCAGAATATAAACCAAGAGGAGGGAAGGTTGGATCAATATTTGTTATAGAGGACAGCTAGCGAGGAGGTTCTGGCTTTCATTTATAGAGGACTTCATGGGCCCACCTCTTGGAAACGATTATCTAGCAAGTAGAGACCGTTGGAAAAAACAATTGATAGCATTAATGTCCCCCATCTCCTCTCGTAGACCCATCTCGTGGAAAAAACAATTGATAGCATTAATGGTCTCAAAATAGTTGGTTGCCGTTAACCTTTCATTCAATGTTTTTTTTTTCCACAAAAGACTTTAACTTGGGGTCAACTTTTCAGTTCATTACTTTTATGGAATTCAATTTTATTTTACTATGTGATTTTGTACTGCTTAAAATCTTGAATTGACAAGGTCTTGCGTCTATCTGCTAGATCAAAGATTTTTTAACTATAAAATATAGATAAATTAAAAAAATACACAACATGTTCCCACTATTTTTGTATTGTATATCATGGTAATTAAATGTTGCCTATTAACATAAATAAGGTGACTGTAAATTAGCGGCACAGGTAGTTCTTACATAATATGCTGCTTCTCTTCAGCCAAGGATATTCATTAGTGTAATGATTATAATTCAAAGTAGATTGTTTCCTTGCCACAATTATATAAAATTAAGAACGGATAACCTCGACCTCTTTTATAAACTTATATATATTCCTTCTCGGCTAGAGTCTGTCCATGAGTTTTAGAATTAATTAGTGGGTTGGAAAAAAACGCATTATGGCAACGGACACATCCCCTCGTGGAGAATAAATATTTATAATTCAATGTTCATGACTTTCTTAAGCAAAATACATTAAAAAAAATCTGAAAAATTAGAGTTTTGAACAGTAGAGAGTGAAACTCTACTGTGCACGTGAATAGTTGACTGTGACTCCGCGGTTCCGGCCGGACCGGGTCCAGTTTAAAGCTAAATGCATTGAATTGGGTTCGACCCAGAAAAAAAAAATTCAATTTTTATTTTTATTTTAATTTTTAATTGTGTTTTATTCAAAAAAAATTAGAAGGAAATCGCTTAATAACGTAGCATTTGCAGAATTTGGTCGCAATTCTAATTTTGTTCTTGATGATATTTTACCTGATGTTGTTGCGCACTTAAAAAACTAAGGAAACTGTAGTTCTTGTCGGATGAATTTCGTACGTGATGAAATTGTAAATCATTTAATGAAACAATAAAAAATATTTGATATCAGTATTATTTATTTCATGATGTAATAGCAGTAGCTAAATCTACAATATTTAAATTAAAAACCATCAATATATATATATATATATATATATATATATATATAACTTCAATTTGAAAATATTCTTTTAACCAAACACATTAAATTACTTTTTGTTCAACCTCAATTTCAACCACAATTTTAACCAAATATATATAAATATTAAATCAACCTCAACCAAAAATATTTTTTTTCAAACCACAACCACAAAAACTAACAAAGTACCAAACATTAATTTAAAATTTTCAACGCTGTTGTTGTAGTCAATTTTTCCGTCTAAACTTTGGTAAAGGTTGATCATCACAGATGTTGATGTTTCGACACCGATTTTTTTTTCCAACTCAAATTCAAGCCCTCCTGCCCAAATATTTGTGCTTTTACCACGGTTATAGTACTAACTCTTCAACATTAAGTAAAAAAATCTGTAAAAAAATTTTCATCATTCTTATAGCACCCAATATTTTCCATTTTAATTTTAACAAGGTTCAATATAAAAAAAATTTCCTTTTTTTTCTGCTAAACATTAACTTTTGAATATAGTTTTTACTACTAAACACTAATTCTTCTTTCTTTCTTTTTAGTTTTAACAGACTAAAAGTTCGTTTGATAATAAGTTTGAAACCATATCTTTTTAGAAAATTATTTTTTCTTATTTAAATTTTTTTTATTTTTTTTTATCTTCATAATGTATTGATATCAAAAATAATTTTTTAAAAAATATATATTATTTTAATGTATTTTTAAACAAAAAAAAATTTTTAAAAAAATTTATTTTATTTTATTTTAGTACATAATTCACAATATCTGAATTGATTCATTTAACCCTTATCTTTAATATATATAATTTCTTTATTTCTTTTTATAATACTTTTAATCTGAATATATTTTAGGAAAAAATGCATGGTGAAATGTTCTCTCGTACCCAACTTATAGAAAAATGCATGATGGCACCATCCAACGGACCCATTTTGAAGAAAAATGGATGATAGGGATGGTCTAACCGACTCTAACGTACCCAACTCATGGAAAAATGCATGATGGCACCATCCAACGGACCCATCTCGTGGAAAGAAGAAGAAGAAGCAGGATGGCATGGGACGGCAGTGTACTCTTCATCACAGTCCTTTTCGTTTTAATATTATTAAGTTTATGTTTAAAATCACGCAAATCATGTAATTTTTAGTATCTTGATATTTTTTTATTTGATTTAATACAAAAATTTATTTTTTTATTTTTTAATTTTTAGTTAAGAAAAAAAAAAGGGGTCGTCAAATTCCAATAATAAAAAAAAGTATCGTTAACATCGATTTAAACCACCAAAACGGACAATTTTTATATTAAATGACTTCGAAAACTCATATTAAGTATTTGTTTTACCTTTAAAGTTTATAAAAAAATAAATCTGAGCTTTAGTTGATTTTTTACCTGAAAAGAAACATGATAAGGTTTTTTTTCAACACTATTGATCACTTCTATAAATATACGTTATTGTTGATGAATAAGAATTTAAGTGGAAAGAATTTTAGGATTTCTAGAAAAAATAATTCTCTCAAATTTTGTCATATTTTCTGTTTTTATTTTATTAATTTGGCTTTTCTTACTTACTTTTGAATATTTTTTGGATGAGACTGAAATATTTTATATAAACTTTAAAAACAACACTGAGATTTATTCATATATATTCTGTGTTACAATTACTTATATAAATGGATGAAGTATGGAAATTATAGAAGGCTACTGTTACAAACTAAACTTTGAAGATGAAATTGAGAAATCTGGAGGAGCAAACTAAAAATTTAATAGCAAGTCACACTACCAGAAATTCGCTTAATAGCAATAGAATTACCGACGGAATATTTCTGTCGGTAATTTGAGGTTGAAATTACCGACGGAATTTTTTCCGTTCGTAATTCAATCGGTAACTACCGACAGAACGATTTCGTCAATATTTACCTACTGAATTACGAACGGAAAGTTCAGAATTAAAAAAAAAAAAAAAAAAAAAAAAAAGCAGGTCACTAACGTGGAGGTTTTGGCGGGCGATTTTTTCCGACAGAATCACCAACGGATTCAAAACAGCAGCCCCGTATAATGACGTGACCGGTTCACCGTTAAAAATACTGACGGAATCACCAAGGGATTTGAAATGGCAGATCCGTACGATGACGTGACCGGTTCATCGTTTAACATGCCGACGGAATCACGAAGGGATTTGAAATGGCAGATCAGTACGATGACGTGTCGATTTTTCCGTCAGAATAGCCAACGGACTCACCGATGGATTATTCCGTCAGTGAGTCCGTCAGAAAAAGTTAATATATGCCCTCTCTGCCAACCCTCTCCTCCCCTATTTCTCCTTCTTCTTCCTAATCCGAACTCTCCCCATCTGCAAACAACCAGCCCCCCCTCCCCCCAAACAAAAATCTCCCTCATCTCAGCACAAAAAGTTATATTTCTTGAAGTTTTGTGGTCACAGTATCTGTGTTCTGATTTACCGATGGATTTTATCAATTTTTATAAGTAATTCTATCTTTTAAAATTTTAACATTTAAATGTCAATTTTATTGTTTTTTTAGTATATGTATTTTGTTAGTGGATGTACATGTTTTATTGTTATTTCTCAAAAAAAATTGTAGTATATGAATGTATAATTTTATACCTGTTATGGTTTATTTTAAATTTTGTAAGATTGTATTTGTTTGTAATTGTTAAAACTTTATGGAATTACCGAATTACATGTGTTGTTTTGAAATAATTAATAGCTTGCTTGATGGGTCTGTTTTAAGTTTTATCAATGATATTGCAGAGTGGTAATTTCCGTAAATTTATATATATTAATTTGTATGGACGTTGATAAATGATAATAAATATTTAATATTTTATGAGAAGTTGTGATTGGTTTGTTGGATAATCTAGAGGTAAATTAATATTTTTGAAAGTTTATTTACCTAACTTAGTTCATTAATAAATTATGTCATCATAATTTTATAGAGGTTCGATATGAGTCATGGATGATCGTTCATGGATGTATCAAGATTCACCCCAAGGATTACGAATGATGGATTATTGTAATGGGGTTCAGGATTTTATTAATTTCGCAACATCTATTCCCAGAAATTTTACTGGAGGCGGTATTAGATGTCCATGCAGGAAGTGGATCATTCTACTAGGTAAGCAATAAAGGTAATTTTAAGTTAATTTGCATGGTCCTAGTTTCATTTTGTGTGTTTTTCTAACCTATCTCTTGTTACTCTACTTTTTATGTTTAGCCATGCTCTTCACAGCTAAATCAATTGATTAATAAAATTCTTGTATTTCATTAAAAAAAAAAAAAGAATTGTTAAACTCTCATATATATATATATATTTAGCCTAGTCTAAGAGTTGATCGACTCCCGTATATCATTGAAAAAAAGGGTAGATAGCATAATGTATCTTGTACCTATATATTTCTGTCATATTATTAATGTTAATCAAGTAATTTCGTATTGATATCCTTCCGTAGCATGTCTATTAGCAAGATCCTTGATCTATGGAGGAAAATAATATTGCTAAAAAAGCAATATATCAAAATGTGGAAGGCACCTCTTATAAATAATCACAAAATTTCTTGATATGCTTATGTAGCATGCCACCTTATTTCTTGTTGTTATTGATATTTTGTATAGTCCTCCTTTTATATCTCAAAATTCAAGACATGCCATGCATGTCTATTGTTTAATAAAAACAAATGAATTTGCATTGAAAATTCAGTTTAAAAAAGAAAAACATGATCTTCTAAACATAAAAGCATCCACCATGGGGCTCGAAACCACAACCGTTAAGAAATAGACGGATTGATGGAATTCTTTACACTTTTAATTTATATTAAACATCGATTATTTTTTAAGGTATTTTTTGCTTAGAAATAAATTAAAATAATATTTTTAAAAATATTTTTGATATCAGTATATTAAAATGATTTAAAAATATAAAAAAATAATTTAAAATAAATAAAAATTTTAATTTTTAAAAAAACTTTTGAAACATATAAAATGTAAATCTTAATACATATAAAACAACACAACACTATTGGCTACAGAACTTAATGTCGGCCAGACAAAGAGGGCCATTGATTGGCCTAGAACAAGTAACACACAGGCTACAGCCTTTAAAATCCCAACACTTTCGAGCTGGTGGCCTCTGATTGGCATGATCAACCACCACTATCTCCCCTCCTCCATAATAGATTTCCCTGCTATGCTGGTATGTTTGATATTGAGATTATTGTTGTGGTTTGAAAAATATTATTTTAAAAAAAATATTTTATAATTGAAATTAATTTGAAAAAATATATATTTGGTTAAAATTATTATTAAAATAGAAATTGAACAAAAAACAGTTTAAACTTTAAAGTGTTTGGTAACCCTTTATGCGGTGCAAACTGCGTTTCTATAAAATGTTGAAATGTTCTTGCAGAATAAAAAATTTTAATTTGATTTTTCTATGTTTTCAGATCATTTTCGTGTGCTGATCACAACAATAATTTTTTATGAAAAAAATATTATCCATAAGAAAAATAGTTCATTTCTTGCCTTTGTTCCTCTCTTTTTATTATGGAGCAAAAGTTGGAATTAACGTCGTTTAGCATAATTTTTGGGAGTTGATTCCTGGCGACCTGTTTCAAGATTTGGGTTGTAATTATGAGATCGAGGAGCTACAATTAGGAGATTGCAATCCCTAGCTTAATTGCTTGGGATTGCAATAAAAAATCTGAAATTAAACGCTGGATTTTGGGGTTTAATTGGACTAAAAATGAATCAATTAAAAATAGTTGGATTGAAATTGAATTAAGTTGGACTGAATTGAATCAAATTAATTCAATTAGACTAATATGATTGAAATCAATGTATCAATTTGGACTAAATTGAAAAGTGGATTGAAACAAAAGTTCAAAAAAAATTCCTTATTCTCATTACAGTCCTTGGATTTTTAATTGTTTCAATTGCATTCAATTTGATTTAAATCACCTTTTAATTTTCAATTGTATCCCTAATTAAGTCAATTTAGACGTCCAAATTCATCCTTCGTTTCTAAAATTAAGAAATTTTCATCAATCTAACTCTCAATTTTGATCTTTTTCTTTAATTAACCTCTTTATTAATTTTTAATTTTGCAATTTGTTTCAAAATCATCCTTGAACATCAAATGGTTTTCGCTTTAAGTCAAATTAAATCAAATTAAGTTATTTTTTTCAATTTCTTCTTCAATTCAAACCTTGTTTTTGTCTACTCGATTATCATCGGTCCAAATTCAAACATTTCAAGTTTGTGAATATTCTTAGATTTTCTCTATTGGTTTCTCAGACAGATTTTTTGACGTCTTTGCTTGAAATGACACTACCAGAAAATTGCTAAATACCAACGGACATACCGACAGAATTTTTTCTGTCGGTATTTTTTGGCCGAAATCACCGACGGACAATATTCGTCGGTAATTAGGTCGGTAATAGTCCGTCGGTACTTACCGACCGAATTACCGACCGAAAATTCAGAATTAATGAAAAAAGGGCGGGCAGTGGCGCGGAGGTTTTGGCGGGTGATTTTTCCGACGGAATTAAAAACTGGGGCCCGTGCGCGTGATGGGACCTATTCACCGTCAAAAAATACCGACGGAATCACCGACGGATTTGAAATGCCAGATCCGTACCGGTGACGTGACGGGTGCACCGTTAAAAATACCGACGGAATCACCGAGGGATTTGAATAGCAGGTCCGTGCGGTGACGTGTCGATTGCCCGTCAGAATTACCGACGGTGTTGCCGACGGATTCACCGACGGAATAAAGACCGTCGGTAAGTCCGTCGGCAAAAGTGAATATATGGCCCCTCTGCCGACACTCTCCTCCCCCATTTCTCCTTCTTCTTCCTAATCCTAACCCTCCCCATCTGCAAAATAACCAGCCCCCCCTAGCCCCAAAACAAAAATCTTTCTCATCTCAGCACAACAAGTTGTATTTGTTTTGTGGTCACAACATCCGTGTTCTGATTTACCGACGGATTTTATCATTTTTTGTAAGTAATTCTATCTTTTAAAATTTTAACATTTAAATGTTAATTTTATTGTTTTTTTAGTATATGTATTTTTTTTTTTTTAGTAGATGTACATGTTTTATTGTTATTTCTCAAACAAACTTGTAGTATATGAATGTATAATTTTATACTTGTTATGGTTTGTTTTAGATTTTGTAAGATTGTATTTGTTTTGAAAATTGTTAAAACTTAATTTGTAGAATTACCGAATTACATGTTGTGTTTTGAAATAATTAAGAGCTTGCTTAATTAATGGGTCCTTTTTATAGAGGTTCGATAGAAGTCATGGATGATCGTTCATGGATGTATCTAGATTCACCCCAAGGATTGCGGAGGATGGATTATTGTAACGGGGTTCAAGGTTTTATTAATTTCGCAACATCTATTCCCAGAAATTTTACTGGAGGCGGTATTAGGTGTCCATGCAGGAAGTGTCAAAATAAAAAGTATCTGCATCCAGATGTTGTAATGATGCATCTTCTACACAAAGGGTTTGTGGAGGATTACGAGTGTTGGTATATACATGGAGAGGTATTTGTTAGTAATAGGAGAATGGGAGAAACGGTGGTTGGGTCAACTTCTAGTGCTAGCAACGTGCATGAAGCGGCAAATGACAACACTAATCCTTACAGAAACATGGTTATGGATGCAATGAGAATGAATCAAGATAATGTCAATCAATGTCCAATCGTAGAAGAAGAACCTAATGCAGAGGCAGCTAGGTTTTTTGATTTGTTGAAAGATTCTGACGAACCATTATGGGATGGCTGCACAAACCACAGAAAATTATCGGCTGTGGCACAGGTGTTCACCATCAAGTCAGATCACAGGTTGAGTGAGGCCGGGTATGACAAAATTATTGATTGGGCAAGAAGCATTTTACCAGAAGGGAACAGGCTCAAAGAGAACTTCTATGCTGCGAAGTCCATGATGAAACCCCTCGGTTTAGGATACCAGAAAATTGACATGTGCCCTAACTTCTGCATGTTATACTACCTTGAAAATGCTGTGATGACCGAGTGCATGACATGCGGGCATTCCCGTTACAAACCCAGAACTGGCAGGGGGAAGACTCTAGTGGCATATAAAAAACTTAGATATTTCCCGATCACACCTAGACTGCAGAGGTTATTTATGTCACCAAGGACTGCTGAGCACATGACATGGCACCAAACACACGATGTCGTTGATGGTGTGATGGTGCATCCTTCTGACGGCGAAGCGTGGAAACGCTTTAACAGTGTTCATCCTGACTTTTCTGCTGAATCAAGGAATGTTCGACTTGGGTTATGTACAGACGGGTTCAACCCATTTGGGTCATTTGCTGCTCCCTATTCTTGTTGGCCGGTCATTCTCACAGTTTATAACTTGCCATCGGGAATGTGTATGAGGCCGGAGTTCATGTTTCTATCTACTGTCATACCCGGTCCAAGCAGCCCGGGGCGGAATATAGATGTTTGTCTTCGACCGTTGATAGATGAGCTGGCGCAGTTGTGGTCCTCCGGATCTCTGACTTATGATATATCTAGGAAACAAAATTTCCTTATGAGGGCGGCTTTGATGTGGACTATCAGTGATTTTCCAGCTTATGGAATGCTTTCTGGTTGGAGCACGCATGGGAAACTCGCATGTCCATACTGCATGGAAAACAATAAGGCATTCACGCTAGCAAACGGAGGTAAAGCTTCTTTTTTTGACTGTCACCGTCGCTTCTTGCCACTTAATCACAGGTTCAGAAAGAACATAAAAGATTTCTTTGTTGGTAGAGTTGAAAAAGATGTTGCATCCCCGCGTCTTTCTGGTGAAGAATTGCATCATGTTGTATCAGAGTACGGTGACATTGTGTTTGGCCTTCAATCAGGTAAGCAAAAGTTTCCTAGTTTTGGTTTGACCCATAATTGGGTAAAGCGAAGTATCTTTTGGGAGCTTCTGTATTGGAAGACTAATCTTCTCTGCCATAACCTTGACGTCATGCACATCGAAAAGAACGTGTTTGAGAATATTTTCAACACCGTCATGGATGTGAAGGGGAAGACAAAGGACAACATGAAGGCTAGATTGGATATAGCTTTATACTATAACCGTAAAAATATAGAATTGGTTTATGACGAGTCACGGGTTGCAAAACCAAGGGCAAGCTTCGTGTTAGAGAAAAACGCACAACTGCTAGTCTACAAATGGCTTAAGAGTCTGCGTTTCCCGGATGGACATGCATCGAACATATCAAGGCATGTTAACATAGAGGACTGCAGATTGTATGGAATGAAGAGCCATGACTGCCACGTGTTTATGCAAACACTCATCCCATTAGCTTTTCGTGATTTGTTGCCAAAGAGAATATGGGATGCACTAACGGAGATCAGTCATTTCTTCAGAGATATATGCTCCAGCAAGATGAATGTTGAGCACATTGAGATGCTTCAAACGAATATCATCGAGACACTATGCAAACTTGAGATGATATTCCCTCCTTCATTTTTTGACTCAATGGAGCATCTCCCTATACATCTACCGTTCGAGGCAAAAGCTGGAGGACCGGTCCAGTATAGATGGATGTACCCATTCGAACGGTGAGATATTACAGTTGCAATGGAATTCATATCTTAAAGTATTTTCTATGTTTTTCTTATTTGAAAATACTTGAATTGTACTTCAATGCAGATACTTGTTTAATCTAAAAAAAAAGGTTAAGAACAAGGCGCATGTTGAGGCTTCGATATCTGAGGCCTATATTGTTGAAGAGATATCAACATTTATCTCGTACTATTTCGAACCTCATCTAAGAACAAGAATCAATCGCGTTCCACGGCATGACGATGGCGGTGAAGTGCCTTCCAGTGGGAACTTGTCAATATTCTCCAATACTGGACGACCCACACCTAAAAATGCCGTAAGAGGAAGATATTTGTCGGAAATAGAATTCAAACAAGCACACAACTATGTTCTATTTAACTGTGATGAGCTGAGACCATTTATTCAGTAAGTCTATATATGTGTAATAGTAATTAAACTTTGTCAGTAATATACTGTTAATTATATATTGTAATATCATACACTCATTATCACTTGCAGGCAACATCAACAATATTTGCTCTCCAATAACTCGCAGCTGACCGAATCCCAGATCTTTCAATTACAAGATGAACAATTTGCCACATGGTTCAGAACACATGTAAGCACTATCACAAACTCATTCTAACGTATGCATGTCATTACGAGATTCTCGTTCATTTACCATGTATTGATGTACATTTAATTACATATATTTACAAGGTTTATCAAATGGGAAGGAGTGCGCCCAAGTCATTGTCTTCACTAAGCCTCGGCCCTGAAAGAAAAGTTAAGTGCTACAACGGGTATTTTGTCAATGGATATGTTTTCCATACTGAAGAATACAGGCAAGGAAGAAAGACATACAACTGCGGTGTTTGTGTTAAGGGATCCACAAGTAGCCAGTTAGAAGTTGACTACTATGGTAGATTAGAAGAGGTCGTCGAACTGCAATATCATAGCGAGCAGAATAAAGTGTTTTTATTCAAATGCTATTGGTATGACACGACGGACAGAGGAATCAGAGTTGATCCGCACCATGGTCTGGTCGAAATCAACTCAAAAGCTAGACTCCGCAACATAAACGATTTCTAATTATAAATTCATGTTATAATTGTAAATAAATTATTAACATTTTAAAAAATTATTTTTTTATATACAGCATCGATTCTGCTGGGATGATGAACATGACAGTGTTGTGAGGAGGGTGTGGGAAAATCACGCGGCAATTAGGTAACATAGAAAACAATACAACTTTTTTTTACATAATTATTTATGTTTTGAAATGTAATTTTTTCGTGCGTGAATTAGGTTGCGTGATTTTTGGTATGACGCCCAGAAAAAAGCAAAAAAAACAGCGAGGGATAAGGGGTTACAAGGCTGGAACGATGTTGCGGTTTGGAGGGATTTCAAACCAATATACATCCCGGAAGATATATGGCCGCACTATCTTCAGCACGTGACGTCTGAGCGGTTCACTCGACGCTCACAGTCCGGTGCCGGCAACCGGAATCGGCAAATTCATGGCTCGGTTATAACGCACACCGGCGGCTCCGTTTCGTTTGCTGCACATGCGAAACGGATGGTAAGATTAATTTAAATGAAATATATCGTTCAATTAATTTGTTGTTAATATATTTTTTTCATTATATATAGGCTACGTCTCTTGGACGTGAGCCGAGCCCTATGGAGCTGTTTGTGGAGACGCACGTGCGGAGTCATGACCGCCAAAAGAGGAAACAACAGTTCGTTGACAACCGTGCTCAACAGTTTGTGGTGTGTTTGTTCAACCATTTTATTTTGTAAGTTATTATTATGTTTATTGAATTGAATATGATTTTTTTTTTCAGGAGACCTATAATAATCGGTTGAGGGAGAGATATGGGGATGATCCTTTGACCCATCCGGAATTCGATCCGGATTTGTGGATGGAGGCTGGATCGTCAGGTGGACCCGATAAAAATCGGGTTTACGGGCTCTCCAACACTACCGCTGCCAAGTTGCGGTCGACCGGTACTGCTTCAACCGGTGGGAGCTCCCAATCTGTATCGAGCTCCCAATCTAAGGAGTTTGTGGCCGTGTAGCAAAGGTGCGACCACCTATCAGAGGCGTACACACAACTCAAAGAAGAGCAAAGATTGGCGAACGAACAACACAGATTGGCGGACGAACAACGCAGAGCAGAGTCTGAACAACAAAGAGCGGCCTATGAAGAGCTTCGTCAAATGGTCATGAACATGACACAAGGCGGAACATGTGCGCCTAATCCTTTTTGGCTGCCTAACCCCCACCCTCATCCTCCTCCTCCTCCTCCACCACCTTTAAATTAATTGTTTTTTTTTTAAACACATTCATTTTGTAATGAATATTATTTAACTTTGAGTTTTTGTTGCTTAATATAAATTTTATTTGCATAATTGGTTTGTATTACTATTAATTTATATTATTTTTTCTAAATAATTAAAAAAAAAAATTACACAGGGATTTACCGACGGAATAAATCCGTCGGCATTGGACAATGTCTGAGGTATGCCATCCCATCACCGACATACTCACCGACGGAAATAATCCGTCGGTATAAAAATACCGACGAATTTACAGACGGATTTATTCGGTCGGTATGAAATATCACCGACACTTTTGCCGACGGAGGTAGTCCGTCGGTATTTACATAACACCGACGGAATGTATTCCGTCAGTATATTCCAAGCGGGAAACTTCTTTTTTTTGGCGCGCACGGGCCGTTGGTAAAACCGTCAGTAAATGTGTTTTTTTTATTACCGACCGATATAACGACGGAATGTGGAATCACCGACAAAAGGTATTCCGACGGGAGTATTCCATCGGTAATATAGTCGGTAAATACTTTACCGACGAACGTTCTGTCACACACCGACGGAATATTTCTGTCGGTAAAACTGTGAAATCTTGTAGTGTGATGACAAAGGGTGTGAAAAATCCTGAACACTTTGTGCCCCATTCTGATTACTCTACAATTCTAAACCCATATGATATTTTTTAAGAAACTTTAAATCCAAAACATGAAACCCAGATCCACGTTTAGTGGCAACCATCACTTTCAGATTCTGTAATTACTGAGGGCAAGAATTTTTTGACAGTGGATGAGTGGGGAGGAGAATACTTTTATTTGAATTGATTTGCTGGAGAGGAGTTTAGCTGGGGGAGCAATTAATTATCCAACGGTTTTTTTTAGGATTAATTTCTTGACAGTATCGGTGGATGTGAGGTTGCTGCTGGTCAGCAGCAGCTGCAAGCAACGTTTTTCTAACAACAGGTGCGGCCACTAGGGTGATGAGTCCCACCACTTTTAACCCACGTTTTAAACATAACCAAACATATAAAAATTGTGTTTTAGTTGCTACTTAGTTCCTGCCGCATTACCAAACGGCCTCTTAGAGCCTGTTTGGTATTGTGATTATTTTTGTGGTTATGACTTGAAAAAAATAGTTTAATAAAAAGTGCTTTTTGTGAGATTCGTTTTAAAATTTGATGTGTTTGATTAAAATTGTGGTTGAAAAAAAAACAATTTCTTGTGTTTGGTTAATATGCTTTTTACATGAGGTTTGATTGTAAAATTACCTAAAAAGACATATATATATATATATATATATATATATATATATATAATGGTAAAACATTGTTATTTTATAATTATGATAACATAACAAATTGAATAATCCTTGTACATTAATAAAAGTTTTCAGTGTCCCATTAAACTATTTGAAAAAAACATAATAAAAAATATTATTAATTAAAATAAAAAACCAAAATTAGAATAAAAATAAGTAATTGATAGTCCAGATAATGCAAGTAAATGTAAGAAATATATATATAAAAAAAAAAGAAACAAGTTTGAGGGGTAAAATAAAAAATTCAATCCTAAAGGTATTCAAGCATTTTTAATGTTCATGTAAAAAGAAAATTACAAACACAGCCTCTACACAAAAAAAAATTTCTTTAAGAGGTTATTTTAGTAATACCATTATTATATATAAAAAAAAAAACAAACAAAAACATGCTACTTCAATTACTTTTAACAAATAGTCTTCATTTTATTAAAAACTTGTATTTTTGCTCCATGGCAAAAACAGCGCTAAGAAAATTTTGTAATGTTTATTAAGTTTATATAGTGTTGGTGAGAGAGAGGGGGGGGGAGATCATAGCAATAAAAAACAATGGTAAAAAACTTTTCATAAGCTGAGGTTGGTCCTCAATTTTGAAGTGGGGTTCATGTAAAAACAAATTACGGTTAGCATTAACCAAACATTTTAAAACAGCTTTTAATTTTAACCGCAGCCACGACAGCATATCCAAGCACCCACTTAGACTGAGACTAAAATCATTGTCTCTTGAGTTTGTTTAACTTGGACTACCAAAAAGAATTATTGGCCCAGCGACCCAAATCCATGGCCCGCTCTGATATTCATGGGCTTTAGATCTGGCCTTTTGATACATGTGTGAAAAAATATAATAAACTGTTTTTCAAAAAAAGAACAAAATAGTTAATAAAAGAAAAGGAGTCCTGTTAAACCTTCTCTGATCTAAAAAGTTTATCAATCAACTTAAAACTTTAACTATGTTTTATTTTAAATTAGTTTAAAAATTGACATGATTAAATCTAGGGGAAGTAAGATAAAGGATTTTAAAAAAAAGTACAAAGTTTTATTTAAAATAACTAAAAAGATATATTTTGACATTCACCTCGCAAACTCATAATCTTAACAGTTACACGAATCTTTTTGTTACAATATTAATATATGTATATATGATAAAACGAGAAAATACCAATAAGCTGGAATAGCTCAGTTGGTTAGAGCGTGTGGCTGTTAACCACAAGGTCGGAGGTTCAAGCCCTCCTTCTAGCGAGTTGGCCTTTTTCTTTTATTCCGGCTAATGTATGATGTTATCATTTTTTTTTTTTTGAAGGAAAACTTTTTGAATCCAAAAACCAAGAGCAGAATATTTTTTCGAAGGACAGCTTCGCTATAAAAGAACAAAGAATGAAAGCCACCATGCTTGGCTTTACTATTCATGTTGATAAAATAAATTCTGTACCCGAATCCGATTCTTTCTAATAACACTACTTGGATCCCTGAAGTCAACTAATTAGACTTTCAAGACCAAGTTCCTGAGAGATATATAACTTGAGATTAATCCAAGAAAGCCAGCCACGAGTAGGGAGATTTAAGGTTATGTTTGACATCGTTTTGCTTTCAAAAATATGTCAGGAGTTGTTCTTTCTCCTTCTCTTTTCAAAAAAATAAAACTGCCAACAAATTTTGAAATAATACTTGAATGCTTGATCTGAACTACTTATAAGGCTAATAAAACATGAATCAAAACCACAAGTAACTCGTTGTGAAGGCCAGATTGTAGTGTCTTGAAAGAGCTCCTCATTTATGGGAAAGGAGGAGTTTAGACTTGGCAGAATTAAGGCTCTAATAAGCTCTTATGTAGGCTAAGAAATGAAAAATACAAGGCGGTGAGGGATCATTTGTGTCCCATTTGATTAAAATGTAAGCCCATGTGAGAAACTGTGCGTAACTTTGCTCAGATGTTAGGTAGTGTAGTGATAGTTGTTTTTTTAAATATTTTTTATTGAAATGATATAAAAATATTAAAAAATAATAATTTATAATAAAAGAAAAATTAAAAATTATGTTTTTTCAAAAACAAACCTACTTTAGAAAACTTGACTAAACTAACTTAATTGAGAAGCAAATAGCCTTAACCCATATAAATTCTCAAGGTTACTATATTTTAGGATAAGCGTCAAATTAAGGAGTGCTTATATATTCTCTACGAGAATAGATAGTTAGCGGTTTCTCTTGCATGTTGCAGAGAGAAAAGAATAAGATTTTCTTATTCTCTCTTGTATCAAGTTAGTACGATGGATCGAGAGAAAGTGATATTGTATTATTAGACACTTTGGAATAACTGAATAATTTTATGTGATTTCTTATAATCTTTAATTATTTTATACTAGATTTCCTCTATCATTCGCTTATCGAGTAGATCTAAATTATTAAACAATATAATTTTTTTTAAAATGAAAGAGAGTTTATTACCATCAAACTTATCAATAAAAAATCATCTGTTGGAAAATTTGTACGTAACAGGTTCCCAGGTTCTTTTTTCAACCCTGAATAAGTTTTAATATTATATTTATTTGCCACAAATTAACATTTTTCCTTGAAAATCAGTTGATAAAATTTCAGGGTTGAAAAATAATTATCAAAAATCTTGTTAATATTAATTTATCAATAGAAAAATAATTTTTCAGACGAAAGAACTTGTTGCTGTATAAAAATCTTCCGCAAAAACTATTACCAATAGCTTACCAACGACCACCAGCCATGGATGATTATTACCAACAGCTTACCGATTGCCAACAGTTGTTGTCTTTTGACAAAAATAAAATCTATGTTAGATCGTGTTCGTTGTTTTTGATACGGAACAATAAATAATAAGAATTAAAGCAAAAAAAAAAAAAAAAACTTTAAAAAAAGAAAGAAGCTAAAGAAGAGAAAGAAAGGGGATTAGAGATATGCAAAATCTGCAATTTTTCATTAATCATCAAAAGTCCCTTTCAAAATGAGAAAAGAACATATAAATAGTAAACCCTAAAACATCCTGCTATTGGGCTCGGCCCATCAAATTAAACTGTTTAACATAAATAATAAAATAACAATGAGCAGGCCCAAATGGGCTAAATAAATAAAATAACAATAAAATAGGCCCAAATGGGCTTAGTCTCCCAACCAAAGCGTGACAGGCTGGGCCATCCTACGTCGTCTCCGTCCATATACTCGTGTAATCTGTGGTGTGGGCCTGGTGTCCCCAACAACTCTCCCGAGGTTAGAGAAACTCGACCCCGTCGAGTGTAGCACTGGCCGACTCTAATAGTACTCCCAAAGATCTGGGTCAAGCTGCTGCAAAGTATCTCTAGTAATCCAAATGCAGTTTGAGTCAAGTCGACCCACCCAGCGAACTAAAACCGTTAAACCTCATCATTCCTATTAAAAACAACTTGTTCATCCAGAATAGCATCAATATTATCCTTTTGTGCTGATGTCAAGGTGAAAGGAATAGAGGTTTCAATAGGATTATCAGGAGGGGAGTGAAGTGGTCTCTCAAATGGGTCATTTGGAATAGGAAGTGGTTTATGGTATGCAACTAGATCCTTAATGTTAAATGTAGAGCTAATGCCAAAATCATGTGGTAAATCAAGAACATAAGCATTTGGACCAACCCGTTGTAGCACTTTGAAAGGCCCAGCACTACGTGCATTCAATTTTCGATTAGCTCCCAAAGGAAATTGTTCGGGTCTAATCCGTATCATAACATAGTCTTCAACATTAAACTCATTATGTCGTCTATATAAATCAGCTTGAAGTTTATATTGCGCATTACTTGCTTGAATCTGTTTAGTGATCTCAATATGCAAATCCTGAATTCTATGTGCAAAAGACTCGGCTGACTCAAACACTCTAGCATTAAGGGACATGGGAAGAAGATCTAAAGGTTTCCTAGGCTTGTAACCATGTACAACTTCAAAGGGACTCATGCCTATTGACCTATTGATAGAGTTATTATAGGCAAACTGGGCTGTAGGAAGAATCAGATCCCAATTCCGATTATGATCACTCATTAGACACCTTAAAAGGTTTCCCAAACTTCTGTTAACCACCTCAGTTTGACCATCAGTTTGGGGGTGGTAAGCAGTAGAAAACTTCAATTTGGTTCCTACCATATGCCAAAGGGTTTTCTAGAAATAACTTGTAAATCTAACATCCTTATCCAAAACTATGGTTTGGGGAAGGCCATACAACTTGACAATCTCGTCAAAATAGAGTTTTGCAACTCTGGAAGCATCTATAATCTTAATACAAGGAATAAAATGGGCCATCTTAAAGAAGTGGTCAACAACCACAAAAATAGAATCATGTTTCTTTGCGGTACATGGAAGCCCAAGCACAAAATCCATACTTACATCTTGCCAAGGGCAAGTAGGAACGGGCAATGGGGTGTAAAGACCAGTATTTTGTTTTCTATGCTTAGCTAGTTGGCAAGTTCGACACTGACCTACCAATTTGGCAACATCTCTTTTCAAACTAGACCAAAAAAACTGGCGTTCCACTTCTTCGATGGTTTTATTCCTTCCAAAATATCCTGAGACTGAGATCACAAAATAACACTTGCAAGTAGAACGCAAAATAAAATTATAGCTAATAATAATAAAATAAATAAAGAAAATAATTATTTTTTTTATTATCTTGGAAACTAAGTAATGATAGATTAAACTAGAAAAAGTGCAAGCATGCAGTGTAAGTCCTCTAAATGCACACAAGTAATCCAAACACAATGTTTCAATTTTCCCAGTAATTTAACCAAGCTCCACAATTAACTAAGAGGATCAAATCTTCATTGACTCAAAATTAAAGTAATTCAATTAAAAGTTGGCTATGTAATCTAGTTATGGGCAAGCACAAAGAATAATATTAATGCTAAATACTGATTAACAAGTGTAAAAACATACCAGAATGATGATTTTCAATGGGTAAAAACTCTGACCGTATGATGTGGCAGTGAAGGATTATGTGGCAAGATATGCTGACGAGGAAGATGATGTGGTGGATGATGTGGCAAGAACAGCTGACGTGGAAGGTGCCACTGATGCTCTGACATGTCGCTGATGTGTCTAGGTTAATTATTTACCAGCTGCTATTTTCCTTCTTCCCTAGCTTTTGTTACCTGTTGCCGCTGCTGTCGGCGACGACGGACGAAGCTGGACTTCGTGATTCTGCTTGGGACTGGCGGTGCGAGGAAAGGGGCTGTGGTGTCGCTGCTAGACGGGGGCCAGTTGATGCGTGGATCTGATGCTGCTGCTGAAGGCGATGGCACTATGGACGGTGGCAAATGGAGATCTATTGCGTTGCCTTTGCTGCAGTGAACCACGAATCGACGTGGGCTGTGATGGATTTTGTGCACCGACCGGTTCTACTGCTTTGTCGGTTGCTAATGGTGGAGGGCAATGGTAGCTGAAGCTGCAGGTCTGCTGTGGGATGGCACTGTGGACGGTGGCAGATGGAGATCTGTTGCGTTGCCTTTACTGCGTCTGGTGGTCTGTGCTGCTGATTTGTTTGCTGAAACCGAAGAGGCACCGCTGCAACGATTTGGCATGACGGCTGGTGGCGGCTTGCTGGTGGAGAAGATGAACAATGTAGATCTGTTCTTCTTCTTTTTTTCAGAACAGTAACGATTTTTTTTTCAGAACAATATGCTTTTCCCTTTTTTTTCAGATTAATCTAGGGTTAAACATAAACACATAGATTGTTTAATTGTAAGAACAATTGAAAGCCATGCTCTGATACCAAATTTGATGCGAAACAATAAATAATAAGAATTAAAGCAAGAAAAGAAAAAAACTTTAAAGAAAGAAAAAAGCTAAAGAAGAGGAAGAAAAGGGATTGGAGATATGCAAAATCTGTAATTTTTCATTAATCATCAAAAATCCCTTTCAAAATGAGAAAAGAACATATAAATAGTAAACCCTAAAACATCCTGTTATTGGGCTCGGCCCATCAAATCAAACTGTTTAACATAAATAATAAAATAACAATGAGCAGGCCCAAATGGGCTAAATAAATAAAATAACAATAAAATAGGCCCAAATGAGCTTAGTCTCCCAACCAAAGCGTGACAGGTTGGGTCATCCTACATCGTCTCCATCTATATACTCGTGTAATATGTGGTGTGGGCCTGGTGTCCCCACCAGTTTTTGTTGTATGTTTCGACACTAGGATCCTATCTGATGAGCATCGCAGCTTCTGTGTAATTGACTTTGACATGCTAACGAAGAATAAAATTAACTTTTAGCTGAAGAAATTTCGAGCCGCCTAAAATAATGCATGTCCGTGAACGAGTACCCTAAATGACACTCCCTTACGCGTCTCCTCAATAATCTGGTATCGTTTAGGTTTGCTTTCAGACTTCATTTGATTTTGAAGTATCTTGACAACCAATTATCTCTTTTTTACGTTGAAAAAAACAGATAATTAAAAAAGTGAATGATATTATACCGAACAAAATATCTATCCCCCAGCACTAGCTCGCAATCATATCAATTAAGAAGATTTGAAGATTTAGGGGAGAAAATCTACTTGAAACGCTTCTGAATTACAAAAGTAAGAGAAATACTCTCGCGAAAGGATATGAAACTAATCTAAGTACTGGCCATGCAGATGCCTTGCATATGAGAGGGAACCTTATCATGCCACTCTATCTGAAGTCCAAGAATCAATTCCCGTTGACATATTATATTGCCACTTCTTATGATATCGATCTGCCTCATGCTTATTTGGATGACAAGAGAATAAATTGACCTAGTTGCATTGATACCCTTAGCTAGGTGGCGTGATGGTTTGGATAGAGATTTGCAATCCGTATTCCTTGAATATTTTGGGCTATAAATACGTAGACAAAGCTGCACAAGATTGATATCGAGATCTAGTAGAGAAACAAGAGAGTACTGGAGATGTTCCATTAGGAGATGTAATTAATTAGGGACAATGTTGAAGCTTCTTGATGCTTATCTTGAGTGTCTTCCATGAAAAGACAAAAGAGTAGAGACCGAGCCAAGAATGACTTGTCGGCAGGCTACCAATTGCTACGTACAGAGCAATATGTATTCCGCCAGGTCGTTCTTGGCTCAACTCTGCTCTTCGTTTTCTCATGCGAGCCTCTCAAGAGCTACTTGCTTGCCGATGGCACCTTGAGCCCAGACCTCGGAACCATGTTCTCAATCTTCGCCGAAGGTTTATTTTAATTTTATGCGTTCTTTTGGGTGTTGCTAAACGTATTTTATATATAACCCACATCATCAGGGATGGTGATTTTTTACTTTTGAATGTTACCCTTCGTTAGCTTATACGTCAATTGAAAATAAATCTATTTTCTATATGATTTTAAAAACGAACTCTCTACAGTACTGTTCAATGAACAGTGTTCATGAGCCTGTACGAGCAATGTTTTCCCAAACAGAATTAGTGGAATAGTCTCTGTTTACCCATTCAAAAAGCTTCCTTAATTTTCTTACGATGCCGACACACAGTCAATAATCTTTTTTCGCAGGGTAAGAACAATCCCCGGGTGCATTCAGGATAGAATTACTGGTCCATATCATATATAAGTATATATAGACAGAGAGGGAGAGGGAGAATCCAGGGGAAAAACCTGATCATGTCCACCAATTTGGACTCCTATCCTTTTCAGTTGCCGGAAGGAAGCATATATATCTCGTAGTTATACTTTGGGCCCTGAGCATGTCATCAAGTAGTTGATAGAGGAGAGAGACTTCAGATTAGAGAGCGATAAATGAAATGAGTGCGATTGCCTCCAATAGAAATTAACCAGCATTTCCAATAATTCTTTCTTATGAATGGATTTTTTGGTGTTGACAATAGGGCTAAAACACTTCATATCATACTAAAAAGGTTAGGATATAACTGACCTAAATGAACATAGAAGGAGGTTTCTTTTTTTTTACCTCTTTTTTTTCCTTTACTTTCTTTTTTAAATTTTATCACTAACATTATGTTTGTATTCAATTTTTTTATTGCTTTATTTCAATATATCCTCTAGTGTTTGGTTAATATTAAATTAGTCTTTATAATTTATTTTGATTTATTTTATATAAGGTTATTTGAGTCTCAAATAAAAATTCTAGTATTTGGTTTATATTTAATTTTATGAACGTTTATTTTTGTTATCATATAATCAAGTAAAAAGTAATTTTAAAAAACAAAGTTATGAATCCATTAGAGTTCATGACTCGAGTAGCAGGTTTGATGGGTTAAGCTATAAGAGCTCGAGTATGATCATCCATAGTTTCTTTAGATATAATGTTAGTTGACTTTAGAGTTTCTAAATTGTTTTATAAATGAATTTACAATGCAATTTTATCTCTTGTTAATGATGTAGCTAAGATGTCAATTAAATTAAACACAATTAGATCTTGTAATTAACCAATAATTTGATCAAATTAGCCTCTACAACCCTCAAACTTTCAATTGAGTCACATGTTGTCCCTTTGTGCAACAAAAGTTCATTTTTTATCTCTCACATGTACACACCTAGATGGATGACAAAACTGTAATTAACAATACATCGGAAAATGTGGGGTTTGACCTATCAAAGTTAAATAAGATGATTGGTTTGATATTTTTCAACAACTTGAATGACTAAATGAAGCAAGTTTACCTATTATTAAAGATATGTTTGATATTGTAATGGATAAAACTTTTCAAAAGTATTTTTTTTTACTAAAAAATGCTTTTAAATAATTTTTTTATTTTTAAAATTAACATATTAAAATAATTAAAAAGCACTAAAAAAAATATCAATCTGATATTTTTAAATGAAATATATTTTTTAAATACATCTAAAAATAAAAATTAATCCGTAAAGGTGTTTTATTTTGGTGCAAAAGTACTATAAAAATCAATGGCAAACAAAAGTAGTTAGGAGTGGAATAAAAGAAAAGGAATAGGAAGGGAGACATGTGAGCTTACATGGAGACATTTGTTGAATCTAGGGCTAATAAATCCTCAAGTACTCTCCTAAATCCCTACATTCAATATTAAAAACCTTTTCTTTTACAACAATATTAAAAAAGTTTAATCTCAAATAATTAAATTATAAATATTAAACAAACCTGTTAAGAATGTGGAGGCCGTAAAGTTGGATGATGGGCTTTAGGGCACACTAGGCAATTATTGTGGCACTAAGCAAATGGGGTTACGTGGATAGATCTGTAAGGAGTTTTAAGAATATAATTAAGAGGTGTGATTAGCTTATGGTTGTCCCAAGAGACTAAACATGACAGCTAATTAGGTTCTTGTGGAAAAAAGCTAAGATGGATCATACCTTTTCAATAATTTTAATATAGTTTTTCTTTGGAGCTGTTGACCTTACATTTATTTTTTTTAATTCAACTTGTCCAAGATATTAAAGCTGTAAAAAGAATCTACGTAGAAGTAATAATTTTATTTTTTTAGTAAATCAATGAAAATATTATAAGGTTTTTTTTAAAAAAAAAAAATTAAAATTCATCTGATTGAGCATGTTGGAGACAATCACTTTATTATAAATAGAAGTGAGTAAAAAAATCAAAAAATTAATTAAACCGAGAAAACTAGAAAAAAATAATTAAAAAAATCGATTAAACAGATTAAAATTTTGAAAAAATCGACCAGTTCGGTTCGGTTTATATTTTATAAGTCTAAAACTGAAAAAACCAAACCAAACCAAACAAAAAAAAAAGCTGAAAAAAACCGAGCCAAACAGAAAAAACCGAGTCAAATTGAAAAATCAAACCAAACCGTTTTGAACTGGTTTTGTCCTAAAAAACCGAACCAAACGGAACAGAACTGAAAGTGGTCAGTTTGAACTGATTTCGATTCGGTTTTTTTTTTTTTTAATTTTAGTTTGGTTATTTTTTTAAAAAATCCGAACCGAACTGAAAATGATTACTTATAATTGCAAACCATTAAACTAATGAGGAGTTTTTTTTTATTCAAACCCAAAAGAAAATCAGATGGGTTAGATCTAACATTCCATATTATAAACTTAATGACTTTTTCATTCTTTCGTTTTTTTAAAATAGTTTAGGGCACTCATGAATTACTTTTAAGATTTTCTTATCACCTAACAAGTAAGTCATTTGTATGTAAGTATTTGATTATTGTTTTTAAGATAGAAAAAACAAAAATAATAAATATATATATATATATATATATATATATTTGGTTAAAAATATAAAATAAATATATGATAGTTTTGAAATAAATTTTTGTACTTGGAAAATAAAAAATACATAAAGATATGTCCATTATATTTTTATTATTTTTATTTTTTCCGTTTTAAAATAGTAATCAAACATTACATAAATAAATGTTATATAAATGAATGAATATATAAAAAAAAATTCATTTTTATGTCACTGTATTAAATTATTAGCATTAATATTTGAAAGAAAATCATTTCTCACTTGATTCTAGCACCATTCAACAATATATATATATATATATAGCATGAACAACTCCAAACTCTACATACCCAGAAAGTGGGGAAAACAAGATAGAAAAAAGCGTCATTATAGGAAGTAGTGCTAACTGGACAATGTTATCTTCTGATAAATTGAAAGACAACTGTTCGCTATTGACTGTGTCTTTGTATTTGGTATATTACATTACCTTAGAAGCAAATGCAAAATCCTTTAAAAGGTTTTTCTCTCGTCTCACGTTTACTTTTCAACGCCCAAAAATCAACTCTTAGACTCCAAATTTGATCATGCATGTCAACAGAGCACTAACTCTATATATATATAATATAAAAGCATGGAGATCGACCGTTCTACTTCTAGAAATTAAGAATATTTTTTTAAGAAATTGAGTAACAATACTTTTTATTATTATTATTATTAATATGAATATTTAGTTTGCAACTAATCTTATAAATCTTGAACTTTATAAAACTCAAATTAATGATTTTTAGTGAACAAACTTAGAACCTAACCAGTTAATTTATATCTTTAAAGTTTATTATATATTATTTTTACAAGAAAGGAAGAAAAATTGGCGAGTCTTTATGCCAAATAATTCCTCAATAATACAGTATCATTTCCCATGAGTTAGAACAAAATTCCAAGCAGAGAGAAAGAACTTGAAGCAAATGACTATTTTATAAACAAAACAATAGTAAAAATTAAAATATTTGTTTTATTTATTGATTTACTTACTCCGAGATCCTTCGAATCATGCATGGATGAGGGGGGGAAACAGGTTCATGAATACAAGCTTAGCATTTGAAAATTTGTTCATCGATCATAAGATAACATGACAAATAATTTTTTTTCATAGGGTAATTAAGTTTTAAAAAATGATTGAATATTTAATTTATAGTGTGACCACATAATTGTGGCTCACGAGCCATGTTACAAAGTTTCAAGAGAAAAATAAACAATGAATCCTATTTTATTTTGCATGATTTGTTGGAGCCTATAGTTAAGTTTGTTTAGGTCAACAGCAGACCCTCTCCACGTGAAGAAATGTGTCATCTGTGTGTGAGCCCTTATCAAATGTCACATGAGCCAATAATAATTGCCAAAAAAAAGAATTATATTGTTATTAATTAGTAAACATCTAAAATTAATTGCTTCACTTTATTTTGTAGATTATTAGTAAATTGATGAAGGTTTGAATCTTAAAATGATATAAAAAATTAGTTTTTTATATATTAATTAGATATGGGAAAGTTATGTTTAAAACCGTTAAATTAATTTATTTTTTCTAAGACTCTAATTATGGATTAAATGACCATTCCATGCCCATTATTAAATTATATTGTTAGCGGCAGAGTATTTCTTAAAAACAGTCAGATCGATCAAATCAATGTGAGACCTTTCCTTTTCCATTCCTACATAGTTGAAAATTAAATAATTTGAACAAAACTATGCATAGCAATTAAATAGAGCTTGGTTTGACCCATTTGGCAGATGCAACCTAGCCTGCAAAAAAATTACATGTAAAATTGGGAATTAAATTATTACTCCATTTTTTCTATTTTTTAATTCATTTATATAGGGGAGAAAGGTCTAGGAATAGATGTAATATTTGCTGTAGGGCAATAAAAACATGGCAAACAATTAATAAGGATTTTATTTTCTATTTTTTGAAAAATATTAATTTTTTTTATATGTATTTTTGATCATAGCAAGCAAGATCCTTCCATTTAGGATACATGTTTGATTCAATGGTAACAGTTCTGAAACCATCAATACAAGGAATTAGGTAAGAAAAGTCAGTATCTCTAAATCACATCATAATTACAAAAGAATTAAAAAAACGAGACCAATTCCCAAATGGTGGACAAGGACTCATAAAAAAAAAAAGAAAAAAGAAAATGAAATAATAGAAGGTTTTTTAATATTTATTTTTGTGTTTTAAAAGTATTTTTTAAAAAAATTAAATTTTTATTTTATTTTTTAACTTTAAATTAATATATTTTTTAATATTTTCAAATTATTTGATGCGCTGATATCAAAAATAATTTTTATAAAATAAAAAATATATTATTTTGATATATTTCTAAACGAAAAGTACTTCAAAAAACAATCGTAATTATATTTAATAAAAAATAAAAAATTGTGTAATGAATTGAAATTTCCACTAATAAATTATAATTTATAGTTTATTATTGTGTGGGTGTATATATATATTTTTTTGAAACTTTGAATTGTTCCAACTATGCCTCCATAGACCTAAATATCTATGAAAATTACAAATCAATAAGAAATTGCAAAGTCAATATCTTGTACTAAAGCAAAGAGAAAAAAAACATTGACCCCATAATTATTATTTTTATTTTATAATGAATGGTATCTTAAATTAGTTTTAATGTATACAAATTAACGTACCTCTTCGCACCTAATTTTCCAACTCAATTCAAAACACCGGCCACCCAGAGGTCACTCCCTAACAAGCAACAAGACACATTTCCTTCTTTTTTTTCTTTTTTCTTTTCCTAACTTATCCATCCAATAATCAAAGCAAGCATGATCATACTATTAAGAAAACCGTAATGAATCATTAATCAATTTAATTACTACTAAATTAACAAAAATAATCCGCCGGCTTGAATTTCCTACCTGTTTTTCTGTTTGGAACAGAGCCAGCCCTTCCCTAAATAACGACCGGATGATACCACATAGGAAGACTTCTCCATTTTCTTACCATTTTTGGATGTAAGAGAGACAAAAATATATATTAAGACAGAGAGAGAGAGAGAGAGAGAGCCAGCAACACAACAGAGAAAAGAAGAAACTCACAACAAAACGCAACACACATAAACGGATCATACGAAGACACAGAGACAGACACAAACACTCTCTTACCTCTCGCTATATATGTAAATATAAAGTGTTTTCCTTTCTGGGTTTTTGTTTTTTATTTTATTTTTGTGGTTCTTGGGTGGCCCCAGATCTTGAACAGCCAATAAGGGGAGAAATATTTGATCTTTTTGAATCAAGCTTTTGAATTGATTGAGAGAATTTGAGATCTGGTTTCTTCTCTGTTCAGCTTTATCAGGTGTTGTTATTGTTTTTGGCTCATTCATTGGTTTTTTTAGTTGATGGGGGCGGGGGGGTTTTGATTCATGTTTGTTGTTTGGGTTTTGAGGGAAAGAGTTGAGGAAAAGGAAGTGAAAGGAGAGGAAAGAATGAATCTTTTTTTTTTTTTTTTTTTTTTTTTATGTTTGTTGTGTTTTTGTGGGTTGTGGTGGTATTAAGAATTGTTGTATGGTTGCATGGATCTAAGTGAGTGTTTTAGGCTGGTCAAGTGAAAGGCTAATTCAGTGTACTTTTGAATTTTATTGCAAGAAAAGATTGCTTCTTTTATTTTTTTTGGGAACCAAACAGGGGTGGGAATTGAAGTGTGAAAATTTTGATATTTAGGAAGGGGAGGGGTTGACTTCAGTGCAATTGAGTGTGCATTTTGGTTTTGGATTTTGTGAGTCGTGGGTTTTGTGTTTTGCTTTGGAACTGTAAGAGGGAATTGAAGTGTGAAGATTTTGATATTTAAGAATTGTTGTGGATTGGTTTGACTTTTTTCCAGGGGTTTGTTTTTTATATGAATTTATTGGTGAAGCAGGGGATACGGGTTTGGTTTTAGTAGTTGGGCAATTCGAGGACTTTGAATTGTTTGTATCCATCTAGGCTTTTTTATTTTCCTTTTAAGTTTCTTGATCTTGTTTTTTATTTGATCTTTCGTCATGGTTTGGTTTTAATCTTCAATTGTTCAATAAGCATTCACCTTTTTTGGCTCAGTTTGTTTGCTTAGAAAAGGTGGGATAAAGATTTTGAGTTTTAGAATTTAGATTTTGTGCTATCAGCAAAGTAAATTCTTAAGTGCCATCTGATTGGTGCTTGATTTGACCATAAAGGTGCCTTCTGACATTATACCCCTTTTCCTTTTTAGTTTTTTCCTTCTTACTCTTAGATCCTCACCTACATTATTTCTTATGTTTGAGAGTTTGTTGTGCGATTTCTTGGCTTGGTTAATGGTTGTGTTATTATTTCTCTGGCGATTAGTTTGGGTTAATGATGGCATGATTGTGCTGTTTTTCCTTGTTTTGTTTTCCGAGGGCATGTTTGCAAATAAAATGGTTTTCTCTTTGTTATTGCCAAGCATTGAAGAGTCTCTGCCCCATTTGTTAAGAAGCAAACCTATTCCTCTTCTTTTATTTGTTCCCGGGGTTTATACTTGATTATCAGTTATTGCAATCCAAATAGGTGTATTTTAACATGTCGAATATTAATTGATGGATTATGTTACACCAACTAATTATTTCTACTTTCTGACTTCAGATTTTTTGCACTCTATTGGAGATTTTTTTCAATCAATTGGAGAATCCCTTCTTGCTTTCAAATCCTAATTTCTTGTTTGAGAGAGAGTGGTGAAATGTGGCTGTGAGTAAAGTGATGCATCACTGGGAGTTTCTTCTCTGATGTGCTTGTAGTGGATGAAGACATCTCAAGTGTGGCGTCTAGGCATGGGTGATATGCAGATTTTGCCTGTAGCTCGCCACCGCCCTCCTTCGAAGAGGCCAACATGGATTATTGTTTTGGTTTCAGAGGCCAACATGGACAAAAATAAAATCTATGTTAGATCGTGTTCGTTGTTTTTGTTGTATGTTTCGATACCAAGATCCTTTCTGATGAGCATCGCAGCTTCTGTGTAATTGACTTTGACATGCTAACGAAGAATAAAATTAACTTTTAGCTGAAGAAATTTCGAGCCGCCTAAAATAATGCATGTGAGCTCTCACACATGCAGGTCCATGAACGAGTACCCTAAATGACACTCCCTTACGCGTCTCCTCAATAATCTGGTATCGTTTAGGTTTGCTTCCACACTTTATTTGATTTTGAAGTATTTTCACAACCAATTATCTCTTTTTTACGTTGAAAAAAACAGATAATTAAAAAAGTGAATGATATTATACCGAACAAAACATTTATCCCCCAGCACTAGCTCACAATCATATCAATTCAGAAGATTTGAGGATTTAGGGGAGAAAATCTACTTGAAACGCTTCTGAATTACAAAAGTAAGAGAAATACTCTCACGAAAGGATATGAAACTAATCTAAGTACTGGCCATGCAGATGCCTTGCATATGAGAGGGAACCTTATCATACCACTCTATCTGAAGTCCAAGAATCAATTCCCGTTGACATATTATATTGCCACTTCTTATGATATCGATCTGCCTCATGCTTATTTGGATGACAAGAGAATAAATTGACCTAGTTGCATTGATACCCTTAGCTAGGTGGCGTGATGGTTTGGATAGAGATTTGCAATCCGTATTCCTTGAATATTTTGGGCTATAAATACGTAGACAATGCTGCACAAGATTGATATTGAGATCTAGTAGAGAAAGAAGAGAGTACTGGAGATGTTGCATTAGGAGATGTAATTAATTAGGGACAATGTTGAAGCTTCTTGATGCTTATCTTGAGTGTCTTCCATGAAAAGACAAAAGAGTAGAGACCGAGCCAGGAACGACTTGCCGGCAGGCTACCAATTGCTACGTACAGAGCAATATGTATTCCGCCAGCTGGTCGTTCTTGGCTCAACTTTGCTCTTCGTTTTCTCATGCGAGCCTCTCAAGAGCTAATTGCTTGCCGATGGCACCTTGAGCCCAGACCTCGGAACCATGTTCTCAATCTTCGTTGAAGGTTTATTTTAATTTTATGCATTCTTTTGGGTGTTGCTAAACGTATTTTATGTATAACCCACATCATCAGGGATGGTGATTTTTTACTTTTGAATGTTACCCTTCGTTAGTTTGAACGTCAATTGAAAATAAATCTATTTTCTATATGATTTTAAAAACGAACTCTCTACAGTACTGTTCAATGAACAGTGTTCATGAGCCTGTACGAACAATGTTTTCCCAAACAGAATTAGTGGAATAGTCTCTGTTTACCCATTCAAAAAGCTTCCTTAATTTTCTTACGATGCCGACACACAGTCAATAATCTTTTTTCGCAGGGTAAGAACAATCCCCGGGTGCATGCAGGATAGAATTACTGGTCCATATCATATATAAGTATATATAGACAGAGAGGGAGAGGGAGAATCCAGGGTGAAAACCAGATCATGTCCACCAATTTGGACTCCTATCCTTTTCAGTTGCCGGAAGGAAGCATATATATCTCGTAGTTATACTTTGGGCCCTGAGCATGTCATCAAGTAGTTGATAGAGGAGAGAGACTTCAGATTGGAGAGCGATAAATGAAATGAGTGCGATTGCCTCCAATAGAAATTAACCACCATTTCCAATAATTCTTTCTTATGAATGGATTTTTTGGTGTTGACAATAGGGCTAAAACACTTCATACTAAAAAGGTTAGGATATAACTGACCTAAATGAACATAGAAGGAGGTTTCTTTTTTTTTACCTCTTTTTTTTCCTTTACTTTCTTTTTTAAATTTTATCAATAACATTATGTTTGTATTCAATATTTTTATTGCTTTATTTCAATATATCCTCTTGTGTTTGGTTAATATTAAATTAGTCTTTATAATTTATTTTTGGTTTATTTTATATAAGATTATTTTAGTTTCAAATAAAAATTCTAGTATTTGGTTTATATTTAATTTTATGAACGTTTATTTTTGTTATCATATAATCAAGTGAAAAGTAATTTTAAAAATTAAAGTTATGAATCTATTAGAGTTCATGACTCGAGTAGCAGGTTTGATGGGTTAAGCTATAAGAGCTCGAGTATGATTATCCATAGTTTATTTAGATATAACGTTAGTTGACTTTAGAGTTTATAAATTTTTTTGTAAATGAATTTACAATGCAATTTTATCTCTTGTTAATGATTTAGCTAAGATGTCAATTAAACTAAACACAATTAGATCTTGTAATTAACCAATAATTTGATCAAATTAGCCTCTACAACCCTCAAACTTTCAATTGAGTCACATGTGGTCCCTTTGTGCAACAAAAGTTCATTTTTTATCTCTCACATGTACACACCTAGATGGATGACAAAACTGTAATTAACAATACATCGGAAAATGTGAGGTTTGACCTATCAAAGTTAAATAAGATGATTGGTTTGATATTTTTCAACAACTTGAATGACTAAATGAAGCAAGTTTACCTATTATTAAAGATATGTTTGATATTGTAATGCATAAAACTTTTCAAAAGTATTTCTTTTACTAAAAAATGCTTTTAAATAATTTTTTATTTTTAAAATTAACATATTAAAATAATTAAAAAAACACTAAAAAAAATATCAATCTGATATTTTTAAATGAAATATATTTTTTAAATACATCTAAAAATAAAAATTAATCCGAAAAGGTGTTTTATTTTGGTGCAAAGTACTATAAAAATCAATGGCAAACAAAAGTAGTTAGGAGTGGAATAAAAGAAAAGGAATAGGAAGGGAGACATGTGAGCTTACATGGAGACATTTGTTGAATCTAGGGCTAATAAATCCTCAAGTACTCTCCTAAATCCCTACATTCAATATTAAAAACCTTTTCTTTTACAACAATATTAAAAAAGTTTAATCTCAAATAATTAAATTATAAATATTTAACAAACCTGTTAAGAATGTGGAGGCCGTAAAGTTGGATGATGGGCTTTAGGGCACACTAGGCAATTATTGTGGCACTAAGCAAATGGGGTTACGTGGATAGATCTGTAAGGAGTTTAAGAATATAATTAAGAGGTGTGATTAGCTTATGGTTGTCCCAAGAGACTAAACATGACAGCTAATTAGGTTCTTGTGGAAAAAAGCTAAGATGGATCATACCTTTTCAATAATTTTAATATAGTTTTCTTTGGAGCTGTTGACCTTACATTTATTTTTTTTAATTCAACTTGTCCAAGATATTAAAGCTGTAAAGAATCTACGAAGAAGTAATAATTTTTTTTTATTTTAGTAAATCAATGAAAATATTATAAGGTTTTTTTAAAAAAAATTTAAAATTCATCTGATTGAGCATGTTGGAGACAATCACTTTATTATAAATAGAAGTGAGTAAAAAAATCAAAAAATTAATTAAACCGAGAAAAACTAGAAAAAAAATAATTAAAAAAATCGAGCCGTGAAAAAAAATTGATTAAACAGATTAAAATTTTGAAAAAAACCGACCAGTTCGGTTCGGTTTATATTTTTATAAGTCTAAAACTGAAAAAACCAAACCAACCA
Source organism: Populus alba (assembly GCF_005239225.2). Taxonomy (NCBI): domain Eukaryota; kingdom Viridiplantae; phylum Streptophyta; class Magnoliopsida; order Malpighiales; family Salicaceae; genus Populus; species Populus alba. The sequence goes on along the minus strand of NC_133301.1, from coordinate 14,982,797 downwards.
AACAAAAAAAAAGCTGAAAAAAACCAAGCCAAACCAAAAAAAACCGAGTCAAATTGAAAAATCAAACTAAACCGTTTTGAACTGGTTTGTCCTAAAAAACCGAACCAAACGGAACAGAACTGAAAGTGGTCAGTTTGAACTGATTTCGATTCGGTTTTTTTTTTTTTAATTTTAGTTTGGTTATTTTAAAAAAAAAATCCAAACCGAACTGAAAATGATTACTTATAATTGCAAACCATTAAACTAATGAGGAGTTTTTTTTTATTCAAACCCAAAAAAAAATCAGATGGGTTAGATCTAACATTCCATATTATAAACTTAATGACTTTTTCATTCTTTCGTTTTTTTTAAATAGTTTAGGGCACTCATGAATTACTTTTAAGATTTTCTTATCACCTAACAAGTAAGTCATTTGTATGTAAGTATTTGATTATTGTTTTTAAGATAGAAAAAACAAAAATAATAAATATATATATATATATATATATATATATATATTGATTAAAAATATAAAATAAATATATGATAGTTTTGAAATAAATTTTTGTACTTGGAAAATAAAAAATACATAAAGATATGTCCATTATATTTTTATTATTTTTAGTTTTTCCGTTTTAAAATAGTAATCAAACATTACATAAATAAATGTTATATAAATGAATGAATATATAAAAAAAATTCATTTTTATGTCACTGTATTAAATTATTAGCATTAATATTTTAAAGAAAATCATTTCTCACTTGATTCTAGCACCATTCAACAAAATATATATATATATATATATATATATATATATATATATATATATATATATATATATAGCATGAACAACTCCAAACTCTACATACCCAGAAAGTGGGGAAAACAAGATAGAAAAAAGCGTCATTATAGGGAGTAGTGCTAACTGGACAATGTTATCTTCTGATAAATTGAAAGACAACTGTTCGCCATTGACTGTGTCTCTGTATTTGGTATATTACATTACCTTAGAAGCAAATGCAAAATCCTTTAAAAGGTTTTTCTCTCGTCTCACGTTTACTTTTCAACGCCCAAAAATCAACTCTTAGACACCAAATTTGATCTTGCATGTCAACAGAGCACTAACTCTATATATATATATATAATATAAAAGCATGGAGATCGACCGTTCTACTTCTAGAAATTAAGAATATTTTTTTAAGAAATTGAGTAACAATACTTATTATTATTATTATTATTATTATTATTATTATTATTATTATTATTATTATTATGAATATTTAGTTTGCAACTAATTTTTATAAATCTTGAACTTTATAAAACTCAAATTAATAATTTTTTAGTGAATAAACTTAGAACCTAACCAGTTAATCTATATCTTTAAAGTTTATTATATATTATTTTTACAAGAAAGGAAGAAAAATTGGCGAGTCTTTATGCCAAATAATTCCTCAATAATACAGTATCATTTCCCATGAGTTAGAACAAAATTCCAAACAGAGAGAAAGAACTTGAAGCAAATGACTATTTTATAAACAAACAATAGTAAAAATTAAAATATTTGTTTTATTTATTGATTTACTTACTCCGAGATCCTTCGAATCATGCATGGATGAGGGGGGAAAACAGGTTCATGAATACAAGCTTAGCATTTGAAAATTTGTTCATCGATCATAAGATAACATGACAAATATTTTTTTTTTCCATAGGGTAATTAAGTTTTAAAAAATGATTGAATATTTAATTTATAGTGTGACCACATAATTGTGGCTCACAAGCCATGTTACAAAGTTTCAAGAGAAAAAATAAACAATGAATCCTATTTTATTTTGCATGATTTGTTGGAGCCTATAGTAAAGTTTGTTTAGGTCAACAGCAGACCCTCTCCACGTGAAGAAATGTGTCATATGTGTGTGAGCCCTTATCAAATGTCACATGAGCCAATAATAATTGCCAAAAAAAGAATTATATTGTTATTAATTAGTAAACATCTAAAATTAATTGCTTCACTTTATTTTGTAGATTATTAGTAAATTGATGAAGGTTTGAATCTTAAAATGATATAAAAAATTAGTTTTTTATATATTAATTAGATATGGGAAAGTTATGTTTAAAACCGTTAAATTAATTTATTTTTTCTAAGACTCTAATTATGGATTAAATGACCATTCCATGCCCATTATTAAATTATATTGTTAGCGGCAGAGTATTTCTTAGAAACAGTCAGATCGATCAAATCAATGTGAGACCTTTCCTTTTCCATTCCTACATAGTTGAAAATTAAATAATTTTGAACAAAACTATGCATAGCAATTAAATAGAGCTTGGTTTGACCCATTTGGCTGATGCAACCTAGCCTGCAAAAAATTTACATGTAAAATTGGGAATTAAATTATTACTCCATTTTTTTCTATTTTTTTAATTCATTTATATAGGGGAGAAAGGTCTAGGAATAGATGTAATATTTGCTGTAGGGCAATAAAAACATGGCAAACAATTAAAAAGGATTTTATTTTCTATTTTTTGAAAAAATATTAATTTTTTTTATATGTATTTTGATCATAGCAAGCAAGATCCTTCCATTTAGGGTGCATGTTTGATTCAATGGTAAGAGTTGTGAAACCATCAATACAAGGAATTAGGTAAGAAAAGTCAATATCTCTAAATCACATCATAATTAGAATAAGAATTAAAAAAAAAGACCAATTCCCAAAAGATGGACAAGGACTCATAAAAATCCAAAAAAAAAAGAGAAAGAGAGAGAATGAAATAATAGAAGGTTTTTTAATATTTATTTTTGTGTTTTAAAAGTGTTTTTTAAAAATTTAAATTTTTATTTTATTTTTTTTTAATTTTAAATTAATATTTTTTTAGTGTTTTCAAATTATTTGATGAGCTGATATCAAAAATAATTTTTTTAAATAAAAAATATATAATTTTGATATATTTATAATCGAAAAGTACTTTAAAAAAATAACCGCAATTATATTAAGTAAGAGATAAAAAATTGTGTAATGAATTGAAATTTCCACTAATAAATTATAATTTATAGTTTGCTATTGTGTGTGTGTATGTATATATATATTTAATTTTTTTGAAACTTTGAATTGTTCCAACTATGCCTCCATAGACCTAAATATCTATGAAAATTTGAACAAATCAATAAGAAATTGCAAAGTCAATATCTTGTACTAAAGCAAAGAAAAAAAAAAAAACATTGACCCCATAATTATTATTTTTATTTTATAATGAATGATGTTTAAATGTATACAAATTAAACGTACCTCTTCACACCTAATTTTCCAACTCAATTCAAAACACCGGCCACCCAGAGGTCACTCCCTAACATGCAACAAGACACATTTCCTTTTTTCTTTTCCTAATCAAAGCAAGCTTAATCAATTTAATTACTACTAAATTAACAAAAATAATCCGCCGGCTTGAATTTCCTACCTGTTTTTCTGTTTGGAACAGAGCCAGCCCTTCCCTAAATAACGACCGGATGATACCACATACTCACATAGGAAGACTTCTCCATTTTCTTACCATTTTTGGATGTAAGAGAGACAAAAATATATATTAAGACAGAGAGAGAGAGAGAGAGAGACAGCCAGCAACACAACAGAGAGAAGAAGAAACTCACAACAAAACGCAACACACATAAACGGATCATACGAAGACACAGAGACAGACACAAACACTCTCTTACCTCTCGCTATATATGTAAATATAAAGAGTTTTCCTTTCTGGGTTTTTGTTTTTTATTTTATTTTTGTGGTTCTTGGGTGGCCCCAGATCTTGAACAGCCAATAAGGGGAGAAATATTTGATCTTTTTGAATCAAGCTTTTGAATTGATTGAGAGAATTTGAGATCTGGTTTCTTCTCTGTTCAGCTTTATCAGGTGTTGTTATTGTTTTTGGCTCATTCATTGGTTTTTTTAGTTGATGGGGGCGGGGGGGTTTTGATTCATGTTTGTTGTTTGGGTTTTGAGGGAAAGAGTTGAGGAAAAGGAAGTGAAAGGAGAGGAAAGAATGAATCTTTTTTTTTTTTTTTTTTTTTTTTATGTTTGTTGTGTTTTTGTGGGTTGTGGTGGTATTAAGAATTGTTGTATGGTTGCATGGATCTAAGTGAGTGTTTTAGGCTGGTCAAGTGAAAGGCTAATTCAGTGTACTTTTGAATTTTATTGCAAGAAAAGATTGCTTCTTTTATTTTTTTGGGAACCAAACAGGGGGTGGGAATTGAAGTGTGAAAATTTTGATATTTAGGAAGGGGAGGGGTTGACTTCAGTGCAATTGAGTGTGCATTTTGGTTTTGGATTTTGTGAGTCGTGGGTTTTGTGTTTTGCTTTGGAACTGTAAGAGGGAATTGAAGTGTGAAGATTTTGATATTTAAGAATTGTTGTGGATTGGTTTGACTTTTTTCCAGGGGTTTGTTTTTTATATGAATTTATTGGTGAAGCAGGGGATACGGGTTTGGTTTTAGTAGTTGGGCAATTCGAGGACTTTGAATTGTTTGTATCCATCTAGGCTTTTTTATTTTCCTTTTAAGTTTCTTGATCTTGTTTTTTATTTGATCTTTCGTCATGGTTTGGTTTTAATCTTCAATTGTTCAATAAGCATTCACCTTTTTTGGCTCAGTTTGTTTGCTTAGAAAAGGTGGGATAAAGATTTTGAGTTTTAGAATTTAGATTTTGTGCTATCAGCAAAGTAAATTCTTAAGTGCCATCTGATTGGTGCTTGATTTGACCATAAAGGTGCCTTCTGACATTATACCCCTTTTCCTTTTAGTTTTTTCCTTCTTACTCTTAGATCCTCACCTACATTATTTCTTATGTTTGAGAGTTTGTTGTGCGATTTCTTGGCTTGGTTAATGGTTGTGTTATTATTTCTCTGGCGATTAGTTTGGGTTAATGATGGCATGATTGTGCTGTTTTTCCTTGTTTTGTTTTCCGAGGGCATGTTTGCAAATAAAATGGTTTTCTCTTTGTTATTGCCAAGCATTGAAGAGTCTCTGCCCCATTTGTTAAGAAGCAAACCTATTCCTCTTCTTTTATTTGTTCCCGGGGTTTATACTTGATTATCAGTTATGCAATCCAAATAGGTGTATTTTAACATGTCGAATATTAATTGATGGATTATGTTACACCAACTAATTATTTCTACTTTCTGACTTCAGATTTTTTGCACTCTATTGGAGATTTTTTTCAATCAATTGGAGAATCCCTTCTTGCTTTCAAATCCTAATTTCTTGTTTGAGAGAGAGTGGTGAAATGTGGCTGTGAGTAAAGTGATGCATCACTGGGAGTTTCTTCTCTGATGTGCTTGTAGTGGATGAAGACATCTCAAGTGTGGCGTCTAGGCATGGGTGATATGCAGATTTTGCCTGTAGCTCGCCACCGCCCTCCTTCGAAGAGGCCAACATGGATTATTGTTTTGGTTTCAATGGTCAGCCTGTTTCTAGTTTGTGCTTATATCTATCCACCGCAAAGCAGGAATGCTTGTTATGTATTTTCTTCAAGAGGATGCCAGGTTCTAACAGATTGGCTTCCGCCTGCTCCTACAAGGGAACTTACAGATGAAGAAATTGCTTCTCGTGTTGTGATTAGGGAAATTTTGAGTGCATCTCTTACTCCAACAAAGAACGCTAAAATTGCTTTTATGTTTTTGACTCCTGGCCCATTACCTTTCGAGAAACTCTGGGACAAATTTTTCTCTGTAAGCTTTGATCTCACCTTATGTTAAATATTCATATCTTTTCTATACATTCTGTGGAATTATTATCAATTATTGCCTTTAAAGTTATTGGATCAAAGAAATCATTTTCTAGTTGTGGCTTATCATTTTTACAAGAATAGATGGAGCTTATGCATGTTCATGTTTCAGACAATCTTCGATAAGTAAACATATTTAAACTGTCTACCAATCTTGAATTTATAGATAAGGCTTTAACTCTATATTGATTGATGATCGTTAGTTCCCATCTATGTCTTGGATTGGACAAGCTAGAAATTGGCACATTGCATTAGCTAGAAGACTCTTCCCAGTATTCTAATACAGATAAGATGGTTTTGATGAATGTTTAAATGATTTGATAGGAAGGGATGAATGCAACACGTTGTTTAAGATAGTTTCATGGGAAAGATTCTTCTTGCATGTCATAGGATAAAAAAACGTAAAAGAATCTTTGGAGGAGAAAAGGTATACATATAGTCATCATTTTCTCTGTATTAGATCTGATAATATGTTTGAAGACGTGAAGCTAGGACTCTGAAATGTAGTACAAACAATCTTGTCTGGAAGCTTATTTTACAAAGATTCATTTCCAGAACTCCTAGCTGGAAATATGATTTTTATCCCCAAAGAAATTGTAATATCACAAAATTCATTGCATTATTGACTGTTATAACATGCTCCAGTGAAGTTGCAATTGAAAAACATTGTCAATATTGTCAAGCTGCATGTCGTTCTGAACTGTAACGGTTGATGTTCCTAAACTAGTAAAGCTTTTTTAGTGATTTATGTGGTCCATAATGCATATACAATAAATACTACAGGTTTTAGGTGCTGTTTGCACAATTGATTTAGCCAACTCAGATTTCTGTGTGGTTCCGCTATGTACACGATGTCATTGTGCAGTTTAGGTGTTAGGTTGTGGGATGTTAATATGCTGTAATCAATGTCAAAACTGCTGATGTTTGCTGACAGATTTCCTTTTTGTTGTATGTTCTGGTAGACTCTAATCTTGTTATAAAAGTACCTGTAGCTGAAACAAATTTATCTTGTCTGCCAGGGTCACGAGGATAGATTCTCTGTTTATGTGCATGCATCCAAGGAAAAACCAGTTCATGTGAGCCGTTACTTTGTTAATCAAGATATACACAGTGACCAGGTTTGTAAATTTAATGTCAATGTGATGTGCCTTTTCGGATTTTCATATATTTAATCTATTATTGTTTTACTTTGATTTTTCACACTTTTGGATGTATGTTTAAAAGAATATCTTATTGCCTTTCTACTTTTCCCCTGTTTGCTGCATTTGTTTCAGGGCTTTGCAGGCCTCTAAGTTTCTTCATTATTTTTTGGTTACACATAGTCTCTTGGTTTCTGGTGCTTGCTCTGCTTTCAAATTAACAGGGTGATTAGTTATTTTCTAGGTTTGGGTTTCCCATTGTTAAGAATAGATGGCTGGCCAATGATTTCTCAAACAAACTTGCCTTGTCAATCACATATGTTGTATCTGGAGCTTGTAAGAAAGGACATGCTAGATGAGTTAATAGGATTTGGCTTCTTTTAATCCACCCATTCGGGATATTCTTTTGGGATGATGCCTTGGTGCTCTTGGAGTCCTGTTCCTTCTATAAGCTGTCCACTTTCCTTTTCCTGATTGACCATTTCCCCTGCTCTGCTGATAATGTCAAATGTCAGCCATTGAAAGATGAATCAGTGGTGACCTGATGCCTTCTTCAATTGTCCCTCTGTTCTGGAGTCAGCACTCTTTAATGATAATGAACCAAAACATCTGCATAAATCTTGTAAAAACTATCTTGTTTGCTATATCTGAAGATGTGGAACAAATTTTGACCAATCAATAGTTGTTCTGAGAGTGGGAAAATTTAAACTTTCTGACAGACTATTGGTAAAGGATGGATGTTATCTGCATCAAAATCATCACGGTACTGCAGATATTGATTTCCCAAATCCATGCTTAATCTCCAAAGAGTTGGTAAAACTAGTTAATTTAACCATATATGATGTAGAGATCATGTTAATGCTACCCTTGTAATGAGTAGTGGGACACCTGTAGCATGCACTATAAACTATGTGATGAATGGTAGAATTATCTCATGTTATTAGACATACTGAAAGCTATATTTTTAGTGTATGTTCATTGACCGAAAAACAGATCACATGTCACTCCAATTACTAAATGAGTTTGTATCTGGTGAACAGCTAATAAATTCTGGCTCGGGGAATTTTTTTGCAGGTGATATGGGGAAAAATTTCGATGATTGATGCAGAGAGACGCCTATTGGCGAATGCTCTTAGAGACCCTGATAACCAACACTTTGTGTTACTTTCTGATAGGTATCAGATTATATCTTCCTGTAGCTTTTACCCATTCAATCTTGAAAATAACCTGAATTTGATATAATTTTGACTGCCCTGACTGAATGATCAAATCTTATCTGACATTGCAGTTGTGTGCCATTGTACAAGTTTGACTACATCTACAACTATCTTATGTTTACAAATATAAGCTATGTTGATCGGTAAGTACTGTTCTCATACATGGCGGTGACCTTATGGTACTTGTGTAAGGTTCTCCAGTTGGCTACTATGATTATAGAAATGTTGTTTGTTTGGACTGTCATAGATCAATCACTACTGAAATGGAGTAAAATTGAAGACCTTTATATTTCAAATTGATCCTTTTTTCCCCTTCCTGATGGATGTGCCCTTTTGTTTTCAGCTTTTACGATCCTGGCCCACATGGGAATGGCAGGTATTCAGAGCACATGTTACCTGAAGTTGAGATGAAAGACTTTAGTAAGGGTGCACAGGTATGCTTCCTCCAAGCCAATTTGACCATATGGCTATATTTTTTATGGCAACCCTTTTTGTTCTCCCAGGAGCAACTAAAGAAAATAATGCAGTCAATTATTTCATATTTTTCATTATTGGCTGCATGAACATGCAATACCATTAGAAGGCCAGAAGTAAATGTCTATTGTAATTCCTACTAGTTATGATCATGCCAAGCTTTTGGCTATTTACCCTTGAACGTGGGTTCTTGATGTAATATCTTACCGTCAGGCATAGAAGCATATTAGTGTGACTTCTAGATATGTTGTCATGTTTACAATGGAGCTTTTGGTGGAGATAGATACGTCAACATAGAGAGCACATCGATTCAAATTCTGTCAGTTTATTTTCACAGTTTTTAATGAATGAACTTTTATGCAGTGGTTCTCAATGAAGCGACAGCATGCTGTGATGGTTTTGGCTGACAGCCTTTACTATTCAAAATTCCGTGATTACTGCAAGGTATTGTCTCCTGAATTCTGACTTAAGTTATGGTTTTGTAATAGGTGTTTAATCTGTTTTATATGGGTTTTGGATTATTCCAACAGCCACAGAGTTGCATATATGTATATGATTGTTTTATTTTCTTCATGGTACATGTTGTCTCTTCTGAGTGTAGTGCAAGAATTTGGTTTGCTGAATACACACTTAGCTCTTGATTCTCACATTGGAACAAAACAGTATTTGAGATTTTAGGGAATTTTTCCTTAAAGATCTTAGAGATCTTCCTAAATTTTGTTTGATCCGTCTGACCTCCATCCAGAGAACATTTTTTTTTATATCATTCACACTTGGTCATACAACTCTAATATTAGGAATAATAATCAGAATAAAGGATTCTTTATTTGTTCATGATCGCTGCATGCTCTGTTTTTTTTTATTTGAAGATTCATTTGTTCTTTCTTTATAATTTCTTAATTATTTGTCCTTTTCTTTCTTTGTTTTATTCCATTTTTTTTTTTGTTCTTTTCTTGTTTTTTACTTGGATTGCAATTTGAAAACCTATTACAACCAGACTGTCTGCATCTCTTTCACCAACAAAATATTTTGTACGCTTTGCATCCAACTTGTGTTTTCCTCCTGGAACCATATCAGATTCCCACAGCAGGGAACAATATGATGTCATTACTGGATGGCAGGATGATCTAAATTAAAAAATTGTTCGATATTCAATCTCATTCAGCTTAACTCTGGACCCTTCTTCCATGTTTTAAGTTCAAGCAAATGCCACAACAAATTGTCTTTTATCTTGCATTTGTTAACTGTGACCATTTTTAAATATTTCATGACAACATGCTTGCTTGTGGGACTTTGTACATTATGGAGTTTCTAGATTTTGTTCTGATTATGATATTGACATGGATTTTTTTACATAATTTCAGCCTGGCTTGGAAGGGAAAAATTGCATTGCTGATGAACATTATTTGCCAACCTTCTTCCATGTGAGAATCTTCCTCAATATTCCATTAACTTGACCTTCCATATCCTGGTTCCTCATTATGACATTCTTTTTTATATATGAATTCAGATAGTTGATCCAGGTGGAATAGCAAACTGGTCAGTAACACATGTTGACTGGTCCGAGAGAAAATGGCATCCAAAATTGTATAGGTCTCAGGATGTAACTTATGACCTTCTGAGGAATATCACGGTAGGTCTTTCTTCATATTTAAGAGTATCTTTTCGAATAGGTACTGCCATTGGTGTTTTTAGTGAGAGTTTGGTTTATCACTGGCATAGTAGTTTAAAGTTCTTTGTAGATACAGCTGAATGGAAGTGATTGGAGTTTACTAACATCCATCAAATACCCAATCCTTCATCCCAGATAGCCTATCATTTTAGTAACTATTCCCTTGCTTCCCCTTTGTATGACAATGTAACACGGTATGATTGGTCATCACAACTGGATTGAATCATTTACTGGCCTTTATGTAGGTTGGCATGCCAATATGTTTAAAGGTGGACTGGTTGTTCCTGTTATATTTGTAGTTAATGTCTTATGGATGTTTTTTGTTGAACCGTGTTGTGTTATTCATACGGGACTTGATCGTAACCATATGAATGTTTTTATCTTTACACAGTCAATCGATTTGAGTATTCATGTGACAAGTGATGAAAAGGTACAATTTTTTCAAGGCTATTTAGGTACTGGATTCTTTCATGAGCTGTTGGCTGACGTCTTTGTTTCTCCCTTCCCTTGTGCTTTTTGTAGAAGGAAGTGCAGGTGCAGCCTTGCCTTTGGAATGGTATCACACGACCATGTTACTTGTTTGCGAGGAAATTCCACAAAGAAACTATTGATGATTTGTTGCAGCTTTTCTCGAGCTACACAGCACTTTGAGTGAGATAGTTTTAACACTTCAAATTCTTTGGTCGAACCGACTGTTGCTTTCGACCACCCACCATCTTGGTTTCTCATCGAACCTTCCAAGTTACAAATTTGTAAATGTTGTGTCATCAAGGTGTGAATGTTCCGTTCCTCTAGCACAATTCTTGTGTGCAAGGGCAACTTGGAGAGCAGTTAGGATGACTTTAGATGGGATGGAGGCCAACAGTTAGCTAGTGTTGCCGCCTTCCACAGGAGTGGGTGATTTGTTATCCATTTTTTCCCTTCATTTTGGGCCATTAGTGTTCTCCTTTGGTATAGTGAATTTTGAGGGATTTCTTTTAGTGCATTTAATGGTTGGATGTTTTGTAAAAATAAAAAAAATAAAATAAAATTGCGAACTTTCAAAGACAAAACGTTGTACAACTCATTTGAAAATTTGTCAGAAGCTTAGAAACAAAATTCCTTTAAATTTGTTTTTTTTTCTTAAAGACAGGAAATTATATCAGCTTAAAATTCCCAATTTTCCAGCTTTCCATTTGAATTGAAAGAGTGTTTCTTTTCTTCAAAGTTTCCAAATTCTAGGACCTCTCACCTTGGCTTGTTGAATTTGGATGCCTGTCTTTGTAAATGCTTCTATATGGCATTACATTTGAATAATGCTGTGGTAAAAACCTGAGAGACAACACCTGTCTGCATTTGAATTGATCCTGACGAGGAAGGAGGTGAGATGCACAGTGAAGAGGAGATCCCTCGGCTTTTGAGGGGTCTGATTTGTCCGTAGGCTCAATGGGGAGTTGATACCATTTCCTCACCTGGACTCCTTTCTCACATTATCAAGAAAAACAAAGCAATCTGGAATGTCTATCTGTACCCTTCTAATTGGTGACTTTATTGGAAAAAAAATCTTTGCACTTACCATAATCATAATTATATGCCCTGACCTAAAAATCAGTATGATCTAAGGTTTGGAATAAGAAATGGGCCAGCTAATACAAGTTAATTCAAGTGTTTTTTTTTTTTTAAATGCTTGAAATAGTAGAGAAAAACCCTAAGATAATATGATTTAAAAAAATCCTCCAGTTTTTTCAATGATCTTGTGCAAGCCAAACCCTATATTAGTAGGTTACAAGGTTTACCTGCTAAGCCTTTTTCGGTATTATAACTAAGACACTATTCATTATATTTTTTCATGCGCGCTTTTTATATGATATATCATACACACCAGGTCCAATTGAGCTTTATAAAATTTCATAATGAGCAAGTTATTTCTTTCACCTAGCACTATGAATAGCAAACTTCATTTCCATCACTAATATATATGACACAACAATTATAGAATGACACGTGATTATCATGACTAATCAATGATAACATATTAATTTTTTCCTTAATAATACATTTTTTTTCTTCACAAGAAAATCTCATGGACTAGGTGTATAAATACACCTAGTCACCATGCAAATTCTAGATTAATCATTAATCAAATTGAGCTTCACTTAGATATTTTAGGCCATAAAAGCCAATCATGTCATAAAAGCCAACCATATCATGGAAATAAGTCATTTAATTATAGGTTATAAAAGTCAATTATGTCATTAAACATGTCATAAAAACCGACCTTATTATGACATGGTTATTATAACCTAAAATGACTTGCTTTTATGATCTAGAATGGCATGATTAACTTTCATTACATAACAATTTAGCCACATCTTTAGTTACAACAAAAATAAACTATAATTATGGTTAGCCTGTTTTTGATCTTTTATAGTTAAATCTTTGGGTAACATAGCGATTCAATATAGGGATGCTTAAAATCATTCGAGTAGTGGTTATTCAAATAAGATAAGCAAAAACTTATCATGATATAAAAGGCAATTATAAAACAAATAAATAAAAATAATATTTTGATTATTTCATGGTTAGAAGAAAATTCCTTATTTACACCTGTTTTTTGCAACTCAGTTCAATATTGGTTAAACCAATTTAGTTCAATGATGGTTAAATCAATATAGTTTAATCACTTTCAGACTTCTAATAGAAAACTGAACAATTTTTTTTTGGGTTTTCTAATATATTAATTTGGTTTTTTCAGCTAGATTTTTTTTTTTGTTTTCTTGATTTTTCAGGTTTTTTTCCCTACATTTTTTTTTACAAATCTAGCTCTCATACATAATAAATAATTCATCAAATTAATTAGTGCATACTTGATGCAATATAATTTTTTGGGTAAATTATTTATTTTGTCAGTTATTTTGTTTCTATTTATTTTAGAAAAAAATGAAGCTCTTTTTTTTTTCCTATTTAGTTTAAAAAATCAAATATTATACTTTATAGTTTTATTTTTTTCTATTTATTTCAGAATCCCTATAATGACTACAATATATTGATTAGGGTTTATAATTTACATTATCTGATATTGAATGTCGAACTATGATCACAAAAACTATAATTTAAATTATCTGATTTGGCCAGGTTTCGGAACTATGATCACAAGAATATATTTCTGATATTGAATGCAGAAGATTACATTACTCGAAAACCAACACAGAAACATTGCCAGAAGACGCCATGCAGAAAGTCACCACCTTGTTATGCCAGCAGCCAACTCAGACGCCTAAATATCCAAACTTTGTTGCTAGACACCCTGCTGTGTGGATCGGAATAACATCTCATGATCCCCTCATGCAATGCATCTTTTTATACGACTCATCCTTGCTTTGCAGAAGAAACATTGGAGTGTCCCTGGCAATTTTCACAAACCATCACGAGTGTAAGAGCAGAACCCTCTCCAATTCTATCTAGCAATTTTGGACGTTAGAGGCAACACCACCAAGAAAAACCATAAAAAAGGAGGTTACATTACAGCCATAGAAGAAAGAAAGTTATAGAGAGAACCTAAACCCTGCTGATTTTCATCATAAGATGCGAAATGATAAAATTCAAAACCCCAAGCATGTTGGATTGACAGCCACTATGGTCTCCATGGCAATTAGGACAGATAGGGCCAATGAAATAGGAAAGATCCCTGCTACGCCTGTATAAAATCCATCTTCAGCTCATGCAAGCCCTGTTGAACCATTCCAGATCATGAAGCCCAGGCTCCCAGAATCACCTCAACGAAAAGCAATCCCATCAAGACATCCTAAAATAACAAAAAAGAAAACTCTAAATTAACAATTCAAGACCAAAATTAAGGAAAGACAAAACAGAGGAGAATATAAAAACATCAAGAATTTTAAAATTTACCTTAAACAATATGAGATTGCTGAAGAGAGTGATGCTGCTTCATTCATTCAATTTCCTAGCCTCCCCATTCCCTGTATCAATGTAAATGGTTCTAGTCATTAACAGATTATGAGGATAAATTTGATGCACCAGCTAAACAAGATAAGGGAACCAAATCATATCCCAATGATAAAAGTGAATATTTTACTTGTGGATGATGCTGTTCAGGTGAAGGTCTTATTATGAAGCTGAATGAATAACCATATGAAAAAGATGAAACGGAAATTACATAAAAAAGAAAAAGAAAAGGAGGAGGAGGAGGAGGAGGGAGATGTTTAAAATGAGATCATTTTCATCATTGTCAAATTTATTTCTGTTTGGATACGCAAGGGAAAGCATGTGAAGAAAAAGAAGCGGAAGGAGGTGCTACGATCCATCTGGATCTTGAAATGGATGAAAGAATGCTTACATGCTTAGGGAATTTGGCGGAAAAGTATTTACAAACCTACATCCTTGGAAGCAACTTTTAAAAGCACCCAGTATTCGTTTCTTCCTTCAAAAATATAAAGTAAATGCTTGTCCATTATGCTTACTAAACCCCTGAAACCACAGTTTCACGGCCAGAAAAATGAGGCATTTTATTAGACCATAAGACCATTCACAGCCTGTCATTTGTCTGCTCTGAAGTATTCTCATTTAATATTTCATATACATTGTTTCAGTTTAACTCCTAAATTGTTCCCAAAAGCAGAACAACTTAAATGAGTTCTAATACCTTGTATTATTAATTTGATTTCACACCAGAAAGCTTATCTTTAAAGAGCATAAATGAAAAAAGAAACAGGAAAGTTTTGAAACAATTGTAACAAAAAGAGAACGACAATCTTCACAATATTATGACTTAAGGTGACAGAGAGTCGAAGGGAGGGGATGGTGGAAAGCCAAACCCAGCCAAGTGCAGCTATGAAAGGATTGCAAGAGGTAGTTATATATATATATATATATATATATAAGCAATGCAAGATAGAAGTTGGCTCCTTCAAATGCCTAAAGCCAAAGAAATGGGTTCCTCATGTTATGTATGGTGGACTGTAACACAAGGACGTAGCTGAAAATATCAAAAGCTTACAAATGGGACATGCAAAACCCAAAATTTAAAACATTTGGTTTCCAATAAAAAATATGTGCTAGTAGGCTGATCTCGTTGAATTTCACAAGATGAATTAGACTTCAACCTTGTATAATCTTCCGAGCAACCCAGATGCATCAAGTTCAAAAACACTTTAATGTTGACTTTATCGGAATGCCTTTTATAACAGAAGATAAGACTTACTGATACGATGGGAGGAGAGAAGAAACATAAATATTCAAATCCACACCCGCGGAAAAAAGAAGAAGAAGAAGCAAACCATAAATGGATAGAAGGGAGCCAAACTCAACCTAAACAGCCATAAAAGATAATTCATTAAAAATATAAAATAACATGATGTGACATCTACACTACAAGACTCCTTATATAGCCTTAGTCTTTGGTGCTTGCAAGATTTCTATTTCCTTGACCTCTTGAAACCAATAATCTCATACGCATAGTTTAACTTTCCTAAGATACTATTTCAAAGTTTTGACTCATTTATTCTGAAAACACATATGACCAAGTCAAACCATTAATTAAGACACCATCTTATCCACTACATCACATATTTAAATTCTAGCATCATTATTGTGTTAAACTGCTCTTTGCAGGATTATTTAGCGTAGACCACAATACTGAATAACATTATCTCAGTTTAAAGACCATAAACAAGCAAAAATGAGTTTGATGCACCTGAAATTTGTAATAGGGAGGTTACATGTTCTGCATGGGAGGAAGAAACTGTGAACGTGGTAGAACCAAACAATGTGTAACCCATTAACAATCTCCATCCAAACTAGCAAGCATCTCCTTTGCTAATATATTAGCCTCCCGTAGCTCCCCTTTCAAGCAGAGTGGTGCAATATGAGAGTAATAAGAGTCAAAGAAATTACATTGAGAAATCTTCTTCAAATCACCAGGGTTCTCCACCATGTTATCTACTTTATTCACAGATGCCAAATCCAAATCATTTCTTTCACAAGAAGATACAGTGCTGGAAGAAACACTACTAAAACCATTCAACTCTGAAAGTGGCAGCAGTTCTTGAGATTCATGAAAAGGGCCAAACCACTTTTCAACAGGAAAAAACACAGAGCCAACTTCATTAAGTACAGTAACTGCTTCCTTGATACTTCCCTGCTCACATAAAAAGACAAGAATACTTTCTATTGATTCTGTTTCCACCTCTGTGTTGACTCTGTTTATCAGCTCCTTAACAGATTGTGACTGAAGCATTTCTCTTAAAATGCTCCTGGCCTCTTCCATCCTCCCCTTTGCACAAAGGCCTCTTATCAAACGCAGAAAACCCAAGAAATCAGGGGATATACCTTTCCCCTTGTGTTCAAAATAAAATCCTAGAGCCCCTTCCATGTCACCCTTTTGACAAAAACCATAAATCACAGAACTGACAGTAAATTCATCAGGAACAAGGTATTTGATCTCCATATGATCCAGAATCATCAAGGCTTCCTCTAGTTGTCCAAACTTGCAGTAACCGTGAATGAATGAGTTATAGATGCGTGTGTTTCCTTTATAGCCCTTGAGGAGCATCCTCTTAAGTAATTTCTTGGCATCCACCAAATATCCTTCTTTACATAAGTTGTCAATGAGTGTCGCATATGTTATTTCTGAGGGAATCAAGTTTATTTTCTCTAATGAATCGAATAGCCGAAATGCTTCAACAAGACAACCTTGTCGGCACAGTCCGTTTATGACTGAATTATAAGTTATTATGTTAAAAATTACACCCATCTTTTCAACAAAAGCACAGAGATCTAAAGCCTTGACAGGATACCCTCCTTTGCAAAGGCCATCAACAATGATAGAGTAATCAACCACATCCATAACTGGTAGATTATGTTTAGCTCCCATGACAAGTTCATAGGCAGCCAAAAATCTACCAGTTTTCATTAGTACTTTTAAAGCAAAAACAGGAAAAGTGACAGATGAATCATTCTCCTTCATCTTACTCAGAAAACAAAGTGCACTGTTAATGTCTTTCAGACTGAGGTAATGCAGCAGTATCTTACTTAATTTAGGTTCTGCAATGCCATAGTCTTTCATAAAACTTCCTATTAAGAGCTTACTCAGCCATATTTTTCCATCATCAATAAGCCCTTTCAAAATTGAATAGTAAGACTTACATGTAACAATCAACTGATTCTTCCTGAGCACCATGCACACTTCAGTTGCGGCCAGGGGACATTTCTGCTTGCACAGAAAACTGATTGTGTCATTGCATATAGTGTCATACATGTCCAATCCCAGATTCTCAATTCTATAAATTAGATTCAAAACCCCCTCCATGCTTTCTGCTTTAGCTATTGCCTTGATTAAAGTCATATAGATGCCCACATCAAAAGTCAAACCTTTCTCACTGAGTTCAATGAATACCTCTGTGGCCACATCCACCATACCATTCTTGCACAGTCCATTAATCATACAATTGTAGCATGCAACTGAAGAAGCTAACGTCTTCCTAAACTCATCAAATATCTCAAGTGCTTCATCAACTCTACTGAATTTACAATATCCATCGATCAATGTACAATAAGTAACTGAATCTGCAACCAAATCCATTTCTTTCATTCCTTTGTACAGTGCATACACATCTTCAAATGCACCAACCATAAAAAGTGCTTTGATAAGTATGTTACACATTACAATATCCATGCAAACTCCAGCTTCTTCCCACCTCCTTTTAATTTCCAAAATCCCTGCACTGTTCTCTTCCTCTGTGTACCCATGTAACAATGTACTGTATGTAACTACATCTCCTTGTATCCTTTTTGAGACTTCATCTGCTTCTAGTGTCCTCCCACTCTTGCACAACCCATTGATCAAAGTATTATAAGTAACAATGCTTGGACTAATCCTCTTAAGCTCCATGTCCTGAAGCAACTGATAAACACGATCAAAGTCTCCTTCCCTACAAAACCCTTCAATCAAAACAGCATAAATGAACTCATCCACTTCCATTCCCATATCTTCAACCATCTTAAATGCTGCAAACGCCTCATCCATTTTTCCTTTCTGGCAAAACCCCATCACAATTGAAGTATAGGTAACCAAATTGGGTCTTGACCCATTTTCAATCATCTTGTCTAGAAAACCAACCGCCTTCTCCACATTCCCTCCCTTGGAAAAACCATCAATGAGTACAGTATAGCTTACCATATCCAGATTTATTCCTTTTTCCACCATTTCCCCATGCTTTCGTAACGCTTCCATTAACATCCCTTCCCTAAAATACCCACAAATCCAATTGCTATAAAAGACAACATCAAATGCCAGTCCTTCCTTCTCCATCCTACAAACCAAATCACAGACCTCACTAACTCTACCTAACATACAAAGTGCACTCACAAGTGTAGTATATGTCACAACATTGGGCCTTAAAGCTCCAACTTTTACAGCATTTTCAAAAAACCCAATAGCAAGTTCTGGCTTTCCTATCTTACAAAACCCATAAATGATTGAACTACAAACAAAATTATTAAAAGGGTATCTAACTTTCTCATCCTTCATTAACTCTAACACCTCAATTGCTCCACTCATATTTCTTTTATAACTAAAACTATGAATCATTGAACAAAAAGTAAAAGAAGAAGGCAAAATACCATAATTCCTCAAGCAATCTTTTAGTATCGACAAACCCTTCTCCGGGTCCTTTTTATTGACACTAAAACCTCGAATTAAAGAATCCCAAACGCCAAATCCTGAAACTTTTAAAGATTTCTCCATCTGGGTCTTCATAAAATGCTCTGCCTCTTCAAATTTGTCGAGTTTGAGGAGAGCAAAGGTGAAAACTGAAAGAGTTTGGCGGTTGCATTTGATCTTGTTTCGATTAATTTGACAGAAAAAGTGAGTGATCAATTCGTATTTGTGGGATTTTGAGAGAAAGTGGAGAAATTGGTTGATGGATTTGAGAGTTGGAGAGAACCCACTTTTGAGTAGAGTTTGTACAGAAGAAGAGGAGGAGGAGGAGGAGGAAGGAGAGAAAGACATGAGTTCTCTTTGCTACTTTGAATTTGGAAAACGCTGTTCTGTGTCATTAAGGATTTTGGGCTCTGAGTAACTCATACAGTCCCCAGGGAATCCTCGAAAGGATTTGGTGTCCCAGTCAGAAATATGGAATATTTTTCAAAATAAACTATCGAGGTTATGGTAAAATAAAACCTGAACTACAAGCTTGATCTATTATATCCTTAAATTTTTTTTATATATAAAAATTAAGATTTATTAAGTTTAAAAAATTATATTAAAATTATTTTTTTATTTTTAACATTAACTTATGAAAGTTATCTAAAACAATTTTAAAAATATTAATTTAATATTTTTTAAATAAAATATAATTTAAAAATCATTTAAAAACAGAAATTACAACCCTACTAATCACTCAACTAAATACTCATTTCATAAAATTTGATAATGTCAAATAAATTACTGTTATCTATGTACTTACAACCATTACACTAATAACGGATAATTTTTATTTAAATAATATTTTTTTATTTTAAAAATTTTAATTTTAATAATAATACATTAAAATAATCTAAAAACATATTAATTTTTTTAAAATAAATTAATTAAAACATGTGGCTAATCTTATTTTCAAATAAGTTTCAAGAGTGTATTTCAAGCTACCTTTAAAAAGTATGTTTTTCTTGAAAAAAATCAAATTAATATTTTTTTATAATTTTTTAAAATAATTTTAATATATTAATATTCAAAATTAAAAAAAAAATTTTAATAAATCTCCAAATAAAAAAAAAAACTTTAAAAAATTGCATTGCATAAAGAATAACACCAAATGCACAGCATCTGCATTTTCTTCTCCTCGGTTTTTCTTGAATATGCAATGTTGGTGTGATGCCAAATTATTGATGTGCCATTTCCACCATAAGTATTTGTGGAGTTTTTTTCCTGGAAGAGAAAAAATCATTTATTAGTCTCAGGATTTGAACAGTACAATGCAACAAATTCATTCTCTGCAGCCAAACACAAAAGGCAAAAGAACAGAAGACAGAGAAAACATAAGCAGATTTCGATCTTTGTTTGCCCCAGATTCCGATCTTTGATGTTTCTGAAAGAAATAA
Organism: Populus alba; assembly: GCF_005239225.2. Lineage (NCBI taxonomy): Eukaryota > Viridiplantae > Streptophyta > Magnoliopsida > Malpighiales > Salicaceae > Populus > Populus alba. The sequence goes on along the minus strand of NC_133301.1, from coordinate 14,962,446 downwards.
ATTCAGCATCAAGACATGCTTTGAAAAGAGGCTGAAGTTGTTGCTTGATTGTGAAATCCTCCCATTGTAGTTCTTCATCCCACCATTTTCTTTGACCTGTAATGATCATTAATCTTGGTGCATTGACAAGGCTCCTAGGAAGAGATTTTACGCTTATACAATGGATAGTATAAACTTCCTCTATTGAGGATAAAGCCAATTCCACAATCGTATCGATGCTGACAATTTTAGGCAGGCATTTCAAGGGAAAGAACTTCAAACTGGGATGTTCATAATTGACCTTCTCGGTTGCAGTCGCATTCTCTTCGAAGAAATCTTCAAGGTTCTTGCAATTACTGATATAGAGTCTCCAGTTTAGGGAGTTGCTCGATCATGCTCCATGAGAAGATATGTCTCATATTATCACGTTTTTCCTGAGACAAGAACTTTAGATTTGCAAGGCTTCTAGGTGACACATGCCCTTCCACTATATTACTCAACCTTGGCAGATCATAAAGTCTCAAATCCTCCAAGTTGGGAAAGATGTCTTCTTCTAATTCCTTCCCCTCTGCAAGAATCTTTATCGCGTTACATCCGGAGACAACACATTTTTTATAGGCCCTCCATATTTTTGCATGCCAAAATCATATAGATTGTTAATGTCACCATGAGGATCATTTACTAGAAACTCCTGGGAACAACCGAGTACGCTGATGATTTCACCGAGGGCCGTGGGAGAACCACTAGCTCTATATTCCAGTCGTGGAATTCTGGTTACTGTCCAAGTATTTTCTTTCAAGGGCCGACTCAAGCAAAGAAAACGCTCAAGTTGTTCAACCTTTGAGACTTTGAGCTGTAGTAGTGTTTGAGAGTGTGGAACGCAGTTTGCCTCTTTCAATTTAGCATCTCTATTAGCAACCACCATTCATTATTCATGGGCTCTACAATGGCCGAATGCTCCAATGAGGAGACTCTTGATATCAATCCAAGAGGAATTTTCAAAAAATGGTTAGCAGATGATGATACTAACAAACAAATTAGATGATCCGGGTTACCAATCTCAGGAGGTAAAAAATTGATCCAAGTTTCTTCAAAGAACCTACATCAGATGGAAGCATTGCAAGCTCGGAACATTGATTTAGATAGAGCCCTCGAAGATTAATCAAATTTCCAATGGAAGGTGGTAGTAATGAGATGCCATTGTTTGACAGGTTTAGAACTCCAAGTCCTGTGATGTACTGGAAGAACATATCAGAAATTATCTCCAAATCCCCATTGCTTTGAAGCAGCAATGCTGACAACACAGCGCAATATGGAGCTTCGGGTAGACTATTCAATTTGTTACGTATCAATAATATGCATTTCTTTTCCTTCCATTGATCCTCAATTGGGTGCAATCGATCATCCAAACCGCTCTTACTAAGAACTTAGTGACACTATCTCCCATGGGCGAAGCAATTCTTAGTGCTAGGTCGCGAAGCACATCATGCATCACATAAAAACCACTCGCACGCATCTCCTGCTGCTCTCCAGCATTCTATCAATTCAACATCACGCATCGCAGTCTTCAGGATACAGTGAACAATATAAGAAGCAATGCTTGCTGTTGGTGTCCCTTAATTGATCATAACTATACTTAAGGGGCTTAAAAACATGATCTTCCATGTCTCCTATAGTAGAGAATGCAGGGGATTGGAGTTCTCTCAACGCATTGCTCCACACATATACATTGCCAGTGTTTCTCAAGACGACTCGTAATACATTTATGGCAAGAAGGAGGCCATCACACTCCTTAACTACATCTCTAGCATACGGACAGATACCCTTGGAATTTGCAACATCACCAACCTTGCGAGAAAACAAATCCCATGCTTCTTCATCCGAAAACATCCACTTTTACACTTTGATCAGTTTCCATCTTGTTGCAAGCTATTTGATACCTAGTTGCCAACACCACCTTGCTAACTTTTCCTTGCTTCTTAGGATTAGGGATCCCTACATGGTCCAAATCTATGTCGTCCCAAACATCATCAAGAAGTAGTAAAGACTTCTTGGAATGTAAATATTGAAATATTGTTCTTGAAGTTCTCTCCTCTGACTCTCCGCTGCCTAGGACCACTTTCAAGCGGCCTGCCATATCTTTTTGAGCACTGCAAACACTTCCATGCTTTGAAACTGTAACCATTATAACCAATTCGAAGGTTGTCGATATCTCCGGTGAGTTATTCAAAGCTTTCAATAATTTTGTCTTCCCAAAACCACCCATTCCCTAAATGCCTAACTTACGAACGCCTCCATCTCCTATGTATCCCAATAACTTCTGCAAATTACATTCAATCGAAGCCATTTCCATTATATTTGGTAGCTCAAGTGACTCAACAACAGAAGGTGGCGCATCACGAATGAGACTTTCCTCAAACTTACAGTTCTCATGAGCTCACGAACACGGAAATTTGCCTGAACTACACGCTTGCCCAACCTTCTATATGATACAAAATCAGGACATAAATCAATGAAGCATTTCGTACCTTGTTGTACTTGTCTTCAATCTCACTGATCTCATTTTCAATCTCCTCCACCTTATGAAGCCAACTCTCACATACTTTGAGGCCATCTTTCCAACATTATTCCTTAGTTCCTCTGTTAAACCACTCTTCCTGTTGGACAAATCCTCAGCATCTGCTTTCAGTTTTTGTAATTTTTTTCTCAGTTTCCGAACATCATTTATCTGACGGCCAAAGCGAATCCACAAGAGATTTATCATGTCCACTACTCCCCCAACTACATCCATCTTTACTGCAACAAACAAACTACAAATGTAGCTATTGAAAAAAAATGATGATGATGATGATGAAATAAGTGCCAGTTTGGGAACGCAGTCATGGCTGCGGTTGCACCACGTCTCAAACGGGCCTTTTTTCTAAGTGCCCTGGTTCAGATTCCCCCACCCCAAGAATCCTTCTTCCAAATTAACAGCAGATCAGTTAGACTCAGTTCTTCTGTTCATGATATGTTAGAAATATTCTTAGTTCTCTAAGGTATTTATTGCTATGAGAAAACCAAACTAATCTCCCCTTTGTTATCAGTTAAAATATGCAGATGATCATTAGCATTGGGCCTTCACACGCACCATAGAGTCATCTAAAACAACGTTAAAGCACTAGTTTTCCAAAGATAATATTACTAAGATTTCATGCCTGTATAAATTCAAGATGTAATTATTGTTAGAGAATAATATAAATTATATTTTGTGACCTCACTTGACAGCTTAAACTATTGGGTTGAGATGGTTCTTTAACATGGTATCAGAGCCTTGATGATCAAGTGATCACAAGTTCGAATCTCATCATCTCTATTTATTTGATAAAAATTAAGCATAAGGTAATTTAAGCTTGTGCAAGTTTCAAGCCCAAATGGCTTTCACTTGAGGGGGTATGTTAGAGAATAATATAAATCATATCCTGAGACTTCACCTAACAGTTTAAGCTATTGGGTTGAGATGGTTTTTTAACAATTATGTGTTGAATTCCAATGAATCAGTTGCAAATTTCATTCACAATATATCATAAGGTATTGAAAGAAAATCACTTAAACAACAGAACATAGAAGCAAAGAAACATCTCTTAAGCAAAGCAAGTTAAATAAGCTTCAGTCAATCTCTCTTCTTTCCTTAGTTGAGGAATTGAATCCGTACACAAAAAAACAAAAAAAAAAAAACAAAAAAAAAAAAAACCTTAACAGCAACAACATTGCAAGAATCCATGAAGTCAGATATAAACAATGATTACATCAAGCAAGCTGCAGTGAAAATTTTGCTTTTCTTTGTAGGCCCTAAATTCATGGAGTCAACTTCTTTAATCTTCAGGCTTTTCCAGCCAAAAATGGTAACCTGAACCATAATTATTAAACTACGAGTTTAGGCTAAAAATACTCGACTAAAAATACGAGTTTAGGCTCATGAAATAGAAACGGTTAGTTCCTCTGGTTTGGAAAAAAAAAACAAAAACTTAAGAAATCTGAGAACAACTTGATGGTTAAAACTGGGAAAAACATTGATTTTTAATTTCTGAAACTAAAAGGACTAATTTAATATTTTCACAAAATATAATTTGTAATTGCATGGACTTAGATGGCCAAGTTGTCAAGTGGGTGTGGGAGATACCAAGAAACACGTTGAGAGCATCATTTTCAAAATCCTTATATCTTGCTAGGAGAGCAATTATTTTAATTATTTAATTTTTCAAGTTTAAATAGTTTATAATTTTAATAATGCAAGGGGATTAGAGACCCAATTTTATTTTATTACCTAAATACATTAATTCTATGAAAATATAATATAATTATATCTGGTTGAAGATTATATTTATTGAAATTCTTTTTTTTTGTTCAACTTTCTTCCCCAATTGGGACTCTAAATTATATATTCTCTTAAGTAATTCAATTATTTAGGTGAAAGAAATTGCAGCTTAAACACAAATTTTGGTACCATTTACTTAGTAAAATATATATTACAGCTATAATAATGCATATGGACTTGGCTCTCATGGGATGGATAGATTTGTAGAACTGGTAGAACCAAGTCCGGATGCTTGGTCTCGTCAAGCTACTACCTTTCTTTTATTTATTTATTTTTTTTTATTTTTCAGTTGAATTGACTGGTTTTTAATCATAGAGATTAAAAGTTTTCTTTTTCCAAGAAAATAGGATACATAAAAATAAACTATATTGTGGCTTAGAGCAGAAAACATGCATTAGAGGCAAAAAAAAAAAAAAAATAGAGTGCTTTTAATGAAAAAAATATTCTCAATGTTTCAAGGCAACCTCTATTAAATTGAATATTGAATTGGTCATTTATATCATATTTATAAGAATTTATTTTCTTGAAGTCTCCTCTAATTAGGATTAGAGTCGATCACTAATATTCAATAATAATATATAAAATAATCCATTTATTTGTTATAGAACTATCTCAATCTAATAATTTAAACTATAAGGTGAGATCTCATGATATGATTTATATTATTCTTTAACACACCCCCTCAAGTAAAAGTTTTTTGGGCTTGAAACTTGCATAGACTTATTTTATTTTGTGCTTAATTTTTATCAAATAAATGAAAATAGTGAGATTCGAACTCGTAACCACTTGGTCATCAAGGCTATGATACCACGTTAAAGAATTATTTCAACCTAATAGCTTAAACTATTAGAATATAATTTATATTGTTCTCTAACATTATTAACCTTAGTAAAACTCTTAGAAATAAAATTAAATTATGTCTGGAAATTATCTAAGACCATTTACCCTAATTAAAATCTACGATTTACAAATTCATTAGTTATGTAAAATCACAATAAATACTTTATTTATATGATTTTAGAGGTTCCAAAACACTTATTTTTATAATGATTGATGCACAAAAAAAGAGGGAATAAATGAAAAAAAAAATATATCAATATCTTGAATTTCTCCAAGAAATCCCTTTCTTTATATCCATAAATCTCTTAATTAATTCATACAGTAGTAATATGGAAATTAAATATAATTTCCAGCAACGGATGTGTTTATATATATGAAAATTTTATTTGAACAAATACGAAGGAAAGACCAAAGAAAAGATCATCCATAGGCAATGATGAAGTCACCAGCAATTCTCTTCAGGTCAAGAAGACTGTCCCCCTTGTGTTCCTATCACTGTTTATACATAGACTTAAAAAAAATCTGCTGGTTGTTGTGACTGCAATTTTGGTTTTTTTTTTTTTGTTTTGTTTTTGTGATATGTGATAGTCTATGAGGTCTCCCTTGGTGCATTTCTTTCTTTTCTTTTTTGAAAAAAAAAAAAACAGAGAAAAGATTGAAATATCTCAGTTATTTTTTGAAAAATATATGCTAATTTGCTTGATATTTTTGTTTTTTGAGTTGAAGAAAACTAAATAAGAGGTCAGTGTTGGCTTAATTATTAATTACCTTAGTAATAATATATCATTTAAAAAAAAAAAAAAAAGACGACGAGGTCTTAATTTATTTTGTCTGTCCATTGTACAACAACATAAGAGGTCAATTGACCTTTAATATAAATGATTCAAGTCATTACTTATCGTATGGGCAAGCCTTTTCTTTTCTTAATTAATTTTAGTTGAATTGACTATCGTAGAAAAATACAAGTTCTTCGGAGGAATGATGGAGAAAGACCCTTTGATACGTTTGAATTCCAGCTTGCTATAGTTTTTTTTTTTTTTTCTGAATTTAATAAATTTTAGCTGAATTATATATGTTCAGACGGCGCTCCCATTGAAGGCTAAAAAAGATAGCGAATAAAACAGGTGATAAGTAATTATATTAATAGCTGACAAAGGGACCAGATCGCAACTATTTTATCCAGAAGTGCCCATTTTTTTATAGCTTGGCTTGCTTGCATTTCTAGTTTAAAAAAATTATTTTATTATTATTATTATTATTGATGTTGTTGTTTTACAAGTATATGCACCATAGCCCCTCGTTGGTAGCTGAACAGATAATATACTTTTTCCTAATGTTTTGACGTGGTTGAAATAAAATATCACTTTAATTTCTTATGTTTGTTAAGTACAGTAAATTTAATACGTATGTAGTTGCGTGATTATCTTGAGAAAATTAATTAATTCAAGATAATAATCAATATATAATAGTAAAATAATAATTAAGTGCAAAATGTTGGTAATTTTCTCTAAATTGACAAATGAACTGCTGGCATAAATTTGCCAGATTATGTCATGACAAATCGTGTTAATGTATGATAAGCAATTCCGTGTAGATTTTTTAATTTACCAATTTCTTAATTAAGAGGTTCATAATCAATTATAAAATATTGTGCCTCTCTTTTATTGCAAATCATAATTTATAGAGTTTTTTCTCTACATTGCATCATCTATAAATTGCAATAAACCAAAAATACTTAAGGGAAAATACTTAAGGGATTACTCTGGCCCATCAACTTGAAGGAATTCAGCTGTAAACCAATGGGTATATATTTTCATTAATATTTATTTTTTCATGCTTTTTTATTAAAATATTATCCAATTCATACATCAAACTTTTTCAATCATTGTGCTTAATCCTAACCCCACGGCAACATTTTTCTTCCTAATGAAGTCAAGCAATCCAAGTCATCCAGTCGACGTCCACCAAGCTGTGGGAGGAGTGGACTGACCGTTTCAAACACTCAATTTTTGTCCTTATAGTAAAAATGAGCAATAATTTGTACAATATGCTTTGAAATTGTTATAAAAAAAATTTATAAATAAAAAAAAAATTTAGTTTCATCGTACTCTCAATTAACTTCAAATTAAAAAATAAAATATTATTTTAATATATTTCTAATTAAAAAATATTTTTAAAAAATATCATGCACTGTATTACTAAAAATCATAATTTTTTTCTCACAATTACAATAATAAAAAATATTGAAGAATCTTAAACCATTCTTCCCCTTGATTTTGGTTTAGCAAGGACCTTTCAAACTTTCTTTCTAGTAATAGTAGTGAAAGTGATTATACCACTAAAGTAATCTTGAAATTTCTTGATGACTTCGTATTACCCTAATTCCACAGATTGGTAGCAGACAAAGTAATATATATATATAGTCTCAGATGGGAATAAAATATAGCAAAGTAGTTAGCAGAAAAAGTATTTGCATATAGCAAGTCACACACAATATTCAATCATAAACACATTCTGATCCAATCTTTACAAACACTATAATCCATTGAGAAAGAGAGAAGACAAGGAGAGATGGGTGGTTGTTTTTCATGCAAATCATCTACAAAATTCAACAATATTCGAGTAGTTCACTTCAATGGTTTTGTACAAGAATTTGAAAATCCCGTGTCGGTTAGCCAAGTGACTACAGGCCAGTTACCCTCAAGGAATCTTCTCTTCACCGCCGCTCAGCTTCTTTCTGCGGAGTCGAAACCATTGAAGCCTGATGTTCAGCTAGAGACAGGCCAACTCTACTTCTTGCTTCCATTCTCAATACTGCAGCCTGATGTTTCTCCTGTGGACTTTCTTACTTTAGTAAAGAAGCTCAGTTCAATAGCAAAGTCTAGCAGGTGCGGTCAGGCTAAGTCTTCAGGAACTAGTTCCTCGTCGGGCCAGAGTAATCCGATTTGCAGAGCACAGGCTAGATCGTCGTGGAAGCCGGTTTTGGATACCATCAGAGAGAAGTCCTTCAACCGGAGGAGTGAATCAGAGCTACAGGACATGGATTTCGAGACCTCGAAGAGGAGCTTGAGGTATGATGTATTCTTGTAACTAGCCAAAAGAGGACAGCAGTTCTGAAAAATGCAGCAAATGATAATTTGTAAGCTTAAGTTTGAGGTGTGATGTATTCTTGTAACTAGCCAAAAGAGGATAGATAGCAGTTCTGAAAAATGCAGCAAATGATGATTTGTAAGCTTAGGTTTGAGGTGTGATGTATTCTAGCAGTTGTAGCTTGCTATTAGATTTGAGAGATACGATGTGAATATACAGACAGGCACACAAATGGTGCCTAGCCTGCTTTTAATCTTTTTCATTTATATTGCATTCTAACCCTCATCATTTCAATTTCCTGATTGTATTGCTATTCCAAATTCTGAAAGTGTTGGGAAGATCATCGACATCGGAGACTCAATTGGACGTATATGCATGAGAGTTTACAGATGCGAATAAACAAACACCTGCCACCATTAGTTTAGCTCCGATACCATTTGTTAGGGAGGGAGATATATTGGGGAATCACTCGAGACTGCACGCATAAAGGTTTACATACATAACATCTAACCCAACAATCGACTGTGAATCTATAATACCACCCACCTTCTTGTTCCTTTTCAGTTTAAGATTTTTATCATCTGTAGTTTCTGGGGTAAGTGTAATATGATAATATTACAATCATGTATACAAAAGTTCTAAGCAGACTTTTTATGCTTCTTTGATCAAGAACAGCAGCTTAATTTTCAGGGTCTATATTGCTCGGACTCGAGATCTATATCTGATACGGGCGCGTAACCGACATGCATACCTATGTTTTCGAATCTTTCCATTTAATTGGAGTCACCGTGTGTGTATAGATCTATATCTAATACGGGTACTCTGTAAGGCAAAATGATGGTCAAAGCAACATAGGTTAGGACGACTGGTGAGTATGGTCTGCAAGAAAGCGGGGTAGGTGATTAAACGTGGCTTGACCGAATCCTGAAAATTCAGTCCTGCCTTGGTGATAGAGGATCTAGCTGTAGGATTAACCAGAACATTCGTTTCGAAACTAGTCGTCTGATCCTGTAGCTAGATACATAGTTCGGGTTGTCTGAAAATTGTTTCTCTTATTGGTGGAAGCTGAAACGCATAGCTGAATGGCTGGCCAAGGAAACCATTTGCCATCAATGGTCACTCAGAACCAGGTTTTGCACTAATCTCTGTAGTATTGTGGACGCGAAAAGGGAAGGACCACGAATTTTTCAGGAAAATGCTTAAAAGAAACAGCTTCTCGTTGCAAAATACCGAGCAATCACATAATTTATTTGCTGTTTTGGTTAAGAATGATTAAGTGTAATCAATGAAGCTCAAACCTTGTTTACAGGAAGGTTCTCCGGCTACTAACGGAAGTATAGAACCTTCCTTTCTTCGCTGATAATAGAATAATCGCATGAACAAACCAAGAGAAGGGACTTGAAACCTGATAAACCACATAAATGTTGTTCATTGTAAACTGCTAGATTACCACAAATCAAAGAATATTAAAGAGGGACAACAATGGGGGCTGGTGGAACTCTTTCTTGAATAGGTGAGCAGTCCCAACCATCTTCTTTGCTATCAGATACAGTGAAATGATTAGGAACCCAAGTTTCTCCCTTTGATTCCCTCTCTTTAGCAAGTTTTCTCTGGTTATCCTCAACTGTGCTCTTCGCTTCTCTTGCCTTCGTCCAGTTTTTGCTCAGTATGCCTCTGCTCACCTCACTCCACACTGCAGTTGACTCAGTTGGCCAAATTCCCTTACAAAACAAGAAACCAGCGGGATGCAAGCATCATAAACCAAGTCATGTATCCTTGCATGCACATTACAGATACAAATCAGAATATATTGAGATTCTCAACACAGCAGAATAGCCTTTTTGCAGCAAGACAATATATTGATTGCTACAGAGAGAAATCTATCTGCCACGGTGAAACAAAGAACTCAAACTTCTGAGTCTAAATCAGGATTTTGGTGGTCATATAGAAGAGTCATTTCTGAAAGTCTCTTAATATGAAGCACAAGAAAAAAAATATCAAGCGATCAATAAGTATAAACTATGAAGCTACCTGCAAATCCTTGACTATAGGAGTCTTGAGCTCAGAGAACACTTCCTTTGCATCATATATAATTGTCTCCTTGCCACTATTAATGTCCTTGGCTTTGACAATACTGGATTCAGTAAGTGAGTTCAGTAAGAATCTTTCAGTGAGATTAACACTAATCTTAAACTATTTACATGCATAATGATTCTAGAAGTTTGTTTCTGTGTGCATGAGTGAATACACATCTACCTGTTCCAGTATCCTTCAACCTCATAAAGGGTCTTCATAGATGAAGACTGGCAGATCTTTCCTTTAACGCGATGCTCTCCTCTACGTCCTAGTAAAGAACTGGTAATATAGCATAACTCAGCTTCAAGACCAGTCTCCTGGCAAGAAATTTTTACCTTGCCAATCCAATCAACCCGAGGTGGAAGAAATCTGATCATGAGCTTTGGTGAATTCATCATATAAGTTTCTCCATGATTCAGGAGTTTAAGTTGCCTTTTCCCAAGCACTTCAGCTTCTACTCTTGTGCCTTCACAATCAATGAAAAATAAAACCAAGTTGCTAAATCATCAAGAAAACCAAAATCCATGTTACCTAAAAGCAAGCTAAAGCAGTTTGGAAAAGTAGTTCTACCATAGAATTTTGGAACAGGTTGCTGGCACCAAATCAGCTCAATATTTTCTTTGTCGTCCGTCGCGTGGAGGGCTGACACTGGTGGATGATGGGACACCTGAAACCATGAATTACAAGAATCCAGTCATATGACATAACACCCCCTCTGTTGTATAGTCCAAGCCCATCGGATCTCACGAGAATTTAAGTACCTGTTCAAGTAGAACATTGAGGCTTCCTCTGGAAACATGGTGAGTCTCTCCAAGAATGGGGTTGTAAGGGGCAACACCAAAAGAGGGAGGACGCGTAGTAGATATGCTCCAAGCTACAACAGAGGTGAATCTGTCCAGTGAGTTCTCAGCATTGTTGCACTGCTGCAACAGATTTTTGCTGAAGCAGTAGGCTGACTCACCAAAACATTGGATCTGGGACTTTGGAATGTTGAATAGAGGTGGAAGCTGAACTTGGCAAAATGAACACAATTATCAGTACTTTGGTCCAAAAGAATGTGTTACATTAAATTAATACTCCTGTAATTAATCACCATTGGAAAAAAAAAAATTCAAGATGAGGCATGAGACAACAATGGGTAAACTTCAATTTTGCCGCTACAGATTCATCAATGTTCCACTTCTAACCTCTTAGTTTAAAATTTCACAATATTACCTTTCTAATTTTCAAAAAGTTCTGATGTTACATCTAATTGGTAAGGTAATATTTGACATTCTGACGGTTGCTTCTCAAAATACTTTTCATTTGAAAATACATCAAAATAATTTTTTTTTATTTTTTAAAATTTATTTTTAAGATCAACACATCAAAACAATATAAAAATATTAAAAAATAATTAAAAATTATTTTTTAAAAATATTACGGTCACGTCGCAATGCCAAATGAGACCTAAATAGCCTATTTTTTAAAACACAAAGAAAATACATTTCTCACCCTAAATTTGCAACAATTTTTATTTTGTTCAAAAAATTATTTTGTTTATTTTTCTCTGAGTTAGAGAGAAGAGAGACGAAGTTGCATAAAAAACTGTAAAAGAGAGAAAATGGTTAGTTGTCATGATACCAGCAACAAAAATAATCAAACTTGGTGTCGATAGATTCTGTTTGACAAGGAAAGTTCGATGGTGGTGGCTTTTGTTGACCTATGGATCACATATTAATATTTATAATGTCTTGTATTTTAATGATAACAATAAAATGAAAAATGAACTAATTGTACGTTTTAATGAGGGTGTGTTTGGGAACGCGATACAAACCATGTTCCCAAATTTTTTAAAAAAAAAAAATTAATAAAAATTTATTATACTTTCAAATTATTTTGATGTGCTGATATAAAAAATAATTTTAAAAAAAAAACTTCATTTTAAAACATTTATAATCGAAAAGCACTTTAAACCGTCTTCATTACTACAATCATAAACAAGCCTTTAAGGAATTAAATGAAGATTACATCAACAAACAAATGGAATTAAATGAAGAAATTCATTAGCAAGTTCAAGATGCAAAATAAGTGAAGATTTAACTATTAAGGATTCATTTTAGAGCTTATTGTTAAATTTTTATATCTTACTCAATAACAAACTAAAATGAACTCACACTTCACATTACATGCATAAATAGGACTGATAACATTTAATCGGTTGAAGTTTCACCAAGTTTAAAAATGTCAAAACTGGTTTTTAAGCTAAATCGATTGACCGCTTGGGCATACCAAATGAACCAGTCAACCGATATTCATCCGTGATGAACACCTGGGAATTTTGCAAGAACCGGTCGATTGAATGATATGTTCATTTAAACCGGTCGACCGCTTTAAGGGTGTGTTTAGGAGTGTGGTTGTTGTTGCTTTTCAAAGTGTTTTTCACTCAGAAAAGCATGCCAATAATTTTTTTTATTTTTTAAAAATTATTTTTGAGATCAGCACATCAAAATGATTTGAAAACATCAAAAACATATTAATTCAAAACAAAAAAAAAAATTGAAATTTTTTCAGAAGCGCTTTTGAAAAGTACTCCCAAACACCCTCTAAACGTTCGAGGCATTCTAACGGCTAGTTTTTTTGGAAACATATATATAGCTCTCTTTAATGCAAAATTAAGAATAGATTATGAACATACATGGTATAGAAACTATTTCAAAAAGAAAAACCAACTAGAAACCATCAATTGTAACATGCTCTAAGTTGTGCTAAATTAAACTTTTATATTCTAGCACAAGAGTATAAAATCTCACAATCATTACACTTATACACCTCTATCAAGACAACTTCCACATGATTTAAATGAAAACTCAAATTTGATAAGAACTTGAGACAAAATTTTCAAGTTTGACATATTGAATTGAATTTAATGACAACATTAAAAAATTTCATTTAACTTTGATTTTTTTTTTTTTTTATGTTTGAAAAGATTTTAGTCCACTCCTAAATTAGTAACCTATTGTTTTCTCAAACAAATTAAGTGATTTTTATAATATTTTCATTTTATTCCTTAAATAATGATTTTTTTTCTCAAATACAGTCTAAGAAAGTTTCTAGTCTTTACTCTATTGTCGGCAACGATTCAAAGTTTTGCTACATCATCAATATTTGCATAGCATGCAATTTTATAGTTGTTTGGTTCCTGGGCCTTCAAGCCCATTCACAACTCATTTGGATTGAGCGTGCATAGCCTAGACTAGAAAAATAATTAATATTTGTCAAATTTTTTTAGTTTATTCTAATTTTTATTTGAAGGTAGTAAAAAAAAATTATAATGATAGTTATTAAACAAGATCTAATTTGTTAAGTTGACTTGAGAAAATTAAAATCAAAATCATGACTCTAAATTTAAATTGAGTTAAACTAAGTTAAATGAGTTTTGTTAATTAATATTTTGTCCAATCTTAACAATAAACTCAATTTAAATCGATTCTAGTCAAATTAAGAAAATAAAATTGTTTTCATTCATAAAAAAAAAATAAAAAATAAAAAGAAGTTTTACTCAAGTTCATGCAATGAATCGTGACCCTTTTCGAATCAATTTTCGGATTAAATCAGACACCTATAATACTAAGGCGCGTGGTGTTGCAATGATCTACAAGTAACAATTAAGAACCAAAATATCAGAACATAAAAAATTAAAATATTTTCTAGCAAACCAAACACGAAAGGAACATGAATTAAAATAATGAAAAGAAAAAAAAAAACCGCCAAAGAAAATTGTGGAAGATCTCTTTTTATAATAGCAGGAAATGAGAGAAAATCTGACTTGCCTTGAAGTGGGTGAGATCCGATCCTGGCCGTATATTTCTAATCAGGCTTAACATTCGTTGGCCAAGATTAGGAGCCTTGTAATCAGCCGCCACATCTCCATCCACTGTTAAAGGCTTAGTAAGGACAACCTGGATATTATCATTGCCTTCAGAGACCTGTAAGGCTGTGAATGTTAGCCCCCCCACTAATCACTCAAATAATAAAGATTATGCCAATAAAATTTATTAAAAAAATCATATTTATTAAATTCCACTTACCCACTAACTTTATCTAGGTGTGTTTAACAACACGTTAAAAATTGTACTTTTATAAAAAAAAAAAATTATTTTTAATTTTTTTAATATGTTAATATCAAAATAATTTTTATAAAATAAAAAATATTATTTTAATACATTTATGAAAAAAAAATACTTTAAACTATAACTGTTATCATATTCTCAAACAAATCTATAAAATCCTACCACCTCAATATATAATATGAGTTAGATTTTAAAAAATTAATTTAGAATTGGTTAAATTTAATCCTATTAATTTATAATTCGAATCTTGAAACGGGTCGAGTTTAAAAAGAAAAAATTCAAGAATAATGATTAATCAATTAAACTAAAAAACTTATATTTTTAATTACTTATAGAATATAGTAGTTGTTTTATTGATTATCATTTCTTTGATATGGTCCAATTCATACTCATTCAATGCAAGAAACAGAAAGTCAATATATTTTCCCTTGTATTCTCTAAGCAAGAAAAGGGAATAATGAGTGTTTGACTGGCTGTGATGCTTATCCTAATTCATTTTAAGCTTCTTCTTTTATCCCATTCACTATTCTTACAATATTGTGTGTATTGTGACAATGTGAAGCTTAATGATATTTCATAATGTTTTTTCATTTTATTTATAATTTATTTATTTATTTATTTATTTATTAAGCATGAGAGCTCATGACATCTCGATCAGTAATCTTGTCGTTGAATAATTAAGATTAAGAAATTAAAAAAAAAATGGTTTCTATCAAGGAAAATTGCTTCCATGCTTAACACAAGCAAGAGAAAGAAAAGACTCCATTCATGCACCAAATTAACTTCGGGCAGAAGCAAGGAAAAGGTATTAAAAACAAAAAAAAAAACAAAAAAAGGATTTGCTTTCTGAAAATGATGTTATGACACCGAAATCTTCAACGGCAGATCCTTAATTTGTGCACGAAAGGGAAAGAAAAAGTTTGTTTGATGATTTCATTGCTAACATTTTGAAAATCTCGACCATCTTTCTTAATTAAATCCCATTCTTAGCCACCCAATTAAGAATTTAAAATTAGAAATATTCTATAATTAAACAAAAGTGACGGTGAAGCCAACATGAGTTTTCTAAGTTGGCTGCAAAAGGCAAGTAAATTAAGTAACATGAAAAACTAATTGATCAAATCAACAATATTATATATATATATATATATATATATATATATAGTCGAGGGGAAAAAATACTAAAAATAAGACAATAAGGTTATTTATTCCAAGCAACAAAATACTAAGGTGAAACCTCAATTTAATCTTTAGCCTGTATATTCATTTTCAATTAAGTTTAAATCGAAATATTTTATTGATTACACTCTGTATATTTTATTGATATTATAAATTGAATTTTGCAGCAAGATTATGCTATA
Source organism: Populus alba (assembly GCF_005239225.2). Classification (NCBI taxonomy): domain Eukaryota; kingdom Viridiplantae; phylum Streptophyta; class Magnoliopsida; order Malpighiales; family Salicaceae; genus Populus; species Populus alba. The sequence goes on along the minus strand of NC_133301.1, from coordinate 14,946,631 downwards.
AAATGATAGGATAAGTTAGCTACCACCTCGATTATTTTTAAATCCAATCTAGGCTAAGTCTTCGGTAGAATAGATTATGGGTTGTCACTGGACAAACCGGGTTTAATAATTATTTTCTCTAAATACGCCGTTGGGAGAGAGGAAGATATAAAATCAAAGAAAATTTTATAATATGTCAAAGATTGATTAACCTTGTTAATCATACATGATGCATAATAAAATAACAATTTATTTCATATAAGTGTAGTAATAAAATATTTACTATTAACCTTGGGTAGTAGCGACCTTCGAGGCGTATTTCTCTACATTTGTGTCGAAGAACTATAAAAAAAGTAGAAAGACGCCAAAATACATACCACTAAAATAGTCTAAGCATGACAACTTGTAAAGCTTTCACAGGAATCAATACCATCTTGCACACGGAAATATAGAGCCACCGGAAAACTACTTTTGCCTATTGAAAAACAGCTTTTACTCACCGGAAAACAGCTCTTTTTTTCCTTGACAAGACATGGGAATAGCCCAAAAGAAAGCTTCTTGAAATAGCTAGGGGAGGCAATACAAATAAGCGGGTTTGCTATACCTTGACCCACCATGCATGATCATATGAGAAGTAAATTTGCACAGAGAAGATTTGATGCGTACGTACCATTTGATGGGAGAGGAGACTGGAGAGGCCTGGTTCTACAGAGAAACGACGATGGTGGGCACGTCCTTCTGCTCCGAGAGAGAGAGGGAGGGAGGGAGGGAGATTGCCGTGCAAAGAGCTTTGACGGAGTGCTTTCTTGCAAAGTAAAATGGTGTTTTTATAGGGTTCGGGTACCAACACAGAAAGATTAGGAGAGGGTGTTGGTGTGTTTATTGTCAAGATCACTTGATTAATTAGAGTATGATTTAATTAATGACATATTTAAATAGGAAAGAACGGATGGTATTTAAAAATGATTGATAACTTTTTGGAATTTGTATTTGGAAGTTTCAAGTTCAACTTGTAAAATATTTCAAAAATATGGAGGAATTTTATCTTGTTGTCTAGCCCAAAGATGTTAAGGAAGTGTTTGGAGATAATTATTTCGGAAAAAAGAAAATAATTGGCAATCCAATTCTTCCCTGTTCTCTCTAATGGCCTTGTGGCCCTCAGCAAAAAGAGGCCAGAAAATTAAAGCAAAAGGAGGAAAGAGTAGGGGGACCATGAATGTTTCACCTGTACCACTAATCTTTTAATTAATTTCGTCGTTGAGAATTTTTAAAATTATTAACTTAGTGGGCTAGTCCTTCAATTAAAAAGGAATTATTGTAACCCTTCGGTCCAACTAATTCTACTAATTTATGTGATAACACTGGCTGGATTCATGATTAGTTGGTTTAAAATATCAATTTCTTTTTTGACTTTATAAGTTTAAATTTCAGAATTATTAATCAAGAAAATTTATTTATCTATGAGTTTTTTTAAATCATTTTAAAATAATTAGTCTTAACCACATCAAGTACGAAATCGAGAAAGTGGTTTTGAGAGTCTAGGGTTTCGCATCCATGGCTATGTCACTCATCGATAAAAAAAAAAAATATGAAAGAAAAATGTATTAAATAAGAAGATTTGAGAGATGTTTGTTTTAAATTTTTATTTTTAGATTTTTTAAAAAAATGTGTTTATCTTGAAAAAAAATTAAATTAATATTTTTTATTGTTTTTTAATCATTTTAATTAATTAATTTTAAAAATAAAAAATACTTTTAAAAAATAACATACATTATAATATCATTACTGGCTTTTGGTTGGATTAGAAGTATGGTTTCCTTAGGGATGCCAAATTTTATGTTAGACTGTAGATTAATAATTTAAATGAGGTTCGAGAGTAATTAATACTTGGAGTAAAAGTTCTTAGTAAAGTTATAAAACAGTTTAAATATATGGTAATCTAATATTAAATTTCAAAAATATTTTTAAATATATCGCTAATCTAATACTATTTCCTAAATTTATGAGTTTGAATTTTAGAATCATTAATTAAGAAAAACTATTCATCTGAATATACAAGATCAACGTAAAACTTAAACAAAAATTAATCTTAAATGGCTTATAATCTAACTTGAGGTTAACTCTTAATTCAACAAGTACAAAATGGAAACATGGTTATAAGATTCTATGGTCTCACATCAATGGCTGTCACCCATCAATCTATTATTGAAAGAAAAATGAAAAGTTTGTTTGGCGCCGTGCTTTTACCGAAATTGAAAAGAAGAAATTTACTTTTTGCGTTTATGTTGATGTTTTAATATTAAAAAATAATTTTTAAAAATAAAAAAATATATATATATAAAAATATATATTAAAAAATAATATATATATATATATTATTTTAATATATTTCAAAATAAAAAATATTTTAAAAAATTATTATTATCACAATACTAAATATTACTAAAATAAAATAAAAGGAGTATGCTATTTTTCTATTAAAAATTCAAAAAATACACTTTGTTTAGAGTTTGTTTGACATTATAGTTTAATCGTTGTTTCAATATTTTTTAAAATATTTTTTTGTTTTAATTTATTTTATTTTTTTTGAATTGTTTTGATATGTGTTTTTTTAATAATATTTTAAAATATTTCTAAATAAAAAAAATTAAAATATAATTTTTATAATACTTTCAAATAAATTTCGAATGAAATATTAAATAACATTGCTTGGATTTTTGTTGGATTAGTAGTATGCAGTTTAGTAGTATGCTTTCCTTAAGGGTGCCAATTTTATGTTAAACTATAGACTAATTTTTTATAAGATTTTTTAAGAATGATTAATACTTTATTAAAAGTTATTAGTGCAATAAAAAAAGGTAAATTAGTTTTATTTGAATTCAAGAATTGCAAACTAGGAAAAAACATTAATCTATATTCTAACATAGAATAAAGAAGAGTTAATTAGAACTTAGTTCTTGTAATCTAGCATTTTGAAATTATTATTTAATACATATGTATTTATACTCATTTATAACTTAAATCATTTTCGTCTGTAATATGACATAGACAACTCTTGATTTGAATAGCTGTCTTTTCTTTGCATTGACTCTTACTTCTTTTTTTTTTTTTTCTTTTTGCTATAATTATAAAATCATGTTTGATGATACAGTGCTTTTAAAAAAAATTTAATTTTTTTAACTTTTAATTAAATTTTTTAATATATTTTTAGAATTGATGTTAAAAATATTTCTTTAAATTTTTTTTTATTATAATGCACTTTAAAGTGAATCTACCCCAATTCTTCTAAGCAGTCACTAAATGACAATTGAATTAGAAGCATTAGTTTATACATTGCTCTTAGTATTCGCTTTAGGAATAATTTTGGAAAATTTGAAAAGAAAGCATTGTTTTGAAACAAAATACGATACATGTTTCAAACTTCATTCACAGTCAATGAGTTCGAGTGGACATGAACTTTAGAACATGATAAAATTCACTTGAACCATATACAATGCACTAATCTTAAACTACTAATGCTTGTCAGCCATATTATTATTTTTTTAACAAGAGGTGGTTCTTAATTAAACCATACATTACATACCAAGTACTTTTCTGACAGTCTTTTTACTTTGGATCTGGTGACGATCGTATGCCATGGCGCTTGAAAAATTCTCTGAATCCATATGCACTCTGGTCATAGTTGAACTGGACAAGTAAAGATACAAGAATAAGTTAGATATTGCCATCAATGGCACACAAGGAAAAGACATTGTTTCAATAGAACTTCATTGAATCCTGACTTCTGATTTAGAGCCTGTTTTTCTTTGTGGCCAACTGCACAGGTGGCTGCAAAAACAAATGAAGCCTTAGTCTAGCTGCTTGTTTGTCTTTGTGGCCAACTGCGCAGTTGGCTGCAAAAAACAAATGAAGCCTTAGTCTAGCTGCTTGCCACAATGACATGGGGATCATTGTAGTATACATTACTTTACCTTGCTAATGGTAAAATGAAAATTCAGTTACCATTCTCAGTTAAAAAATGGGGTACAGGAATTATATATCCATGAGCAGCCTTTTTATGAAAAGATTTGAAGTTCCAATCATCTTCAAAAAAAAAAAATGATTTACTAGCATTTTGCAATAGTAATATACAACTCCATAATTTCTTAGTCTGTTTTGTCATAGTTTATTTAAAATTTCTTAACAAAATCATGACCATGAAACAATAAAACTATCATGCAGATGCAATCAACTAAGCAAAACACCACAGTTTCGTCTACCTATGTCTGTCAAGATACCCCTGTTTAATAGCAAATCGTTTCCAACAAACAAAGCATACAAATTTGTGAACATTCTGTGACCGTTATTCTGGAAGAGCATGAAAGAGCGGAAAGAGAATCCATGATGAGTACTAGTCAAATTATCAACCCTGTGAAAGATAAGCAAGATCCAGTACTCACAGGTAGAACCTTCACAGAGTATTTTGTGATATTTGGATCAGCAACCCTTCCCTGGTTAGCTGCCTGCACCAGGAGAACCATTATAATTGTTAAGCAGCTCTGAATAGCAATGTCAATAGAGCATGCTGATAGTACCAATTTCCCAAGTGACAGCTGAAACATGCAGGGCAACCTGATCCATTCTTTATTTGTTGTTTGAGGCACAAAAGGATTGGCTCAAATACAAAAATAGTACAAAATTATTCCGTATCTAAAAAGCTCATTTCACCATGCCAAGAAAACAGCAGTTGCCCTTCGCTTGCCATTTGCTTTATTTTTTATTTTAATCTTGTCTAAGCAAGGCTGCCAAGCAACCACCAGCCCCAAGTAACCAAAAAAGCCTTTCATTAGAAAACCTATATACCAACACTATAAGACACCAACATCATTTCTGTATCTGATCTTGCAGTAAAATTTTAAGCAAAATGAAAGAAAGATTCTACCGAGTTCTAAACTTAAGCACTTAATAGACAATCACCCACCCCTCTTAATAACATGAGAAACAACCTTCGTCTTCTACAACTGGTTAATGGTACGTGACATAGGTATGGCATAGTGACATGAAGACCTTGAACAAAGAAATTAGTAGAGAAGAATATATTACTTGTTCTGGGCTATGAAATATTTCAATGAATGGATATTCCTTCCTCTGCCGTGTTATACAAAAACCAGGATATTTTGGACATTCAACCTGGAAACACCGGCATCAAAAATCATGATCAAAATATTAAGGATGCTAAATATGCTGTAGATGGTAACAATGAAACTTGTAAAATTATAAAAGATATGCCCTGACCCTGTACACATGGCTCTAAACATGCAGAAGCAATACCAAAAAAAAAATTATAGCATCTGATGCACACACAAAATGGGCTTCCTATCATCAGAAGTCTAAATTTTACTCTGGCATTTGGTGGCTTTCTTCACAAGCTTCCAAATGAAACCCATTTTGGGTGCTCCCTTAGGAAAGCTCATCCAAAAAGGATCCAATTCCTTGGGTTTCTATGTCAAAAATTTCTTTCAAATACAACCTTAATTTAAGACCATAATCTACCACTCATTTATTAAAAAAACAAAAGGTAAAGATAAAACCATGTCAGGTTTTGATAATTCCATTGATGTGAGAAATAACAATCCTTTTAATACATTACAAGATGAACTCATTCAACAGAAACAACTTACACGCAAAACTTTTACATGTGGATAAAACTCGGCAGCAGCTTCCTCAAGAACACGGTCTAGGTGTTTGGTGTAATTGCCTCTGCATTATCAAAGATGCGTAGTCAGAGAAATGACATCGTATTATGATGATTAAGGAAGCAACATAGTAGGTGGCCATTCACTTCCTAGTCACCTGATGGTAAAAGCAACAACCACCGGGTAGCCTTGGTGAAGAAGTTGGACAAACTCACGCTCTGACGTAAAGTGAATAACCCGTGATGGCCCAAGATCTTTAGGATACCCAGTATAGTACCTTGAATTTCAAATAAAAAAGACAAACAAAGAAAAGATAAGATGCCCCTTTGCTAAAGTTTTTAAAGAAACAAGCCAGCTTCTTAAATGAATCTATAAACATTTGAAAGACAAATCTATAATTAGGGGGTTTTAAATTGAATCACAGTAAAAGAAAATGATCACACAGTAGTAAAAAAAAAGGCAATACAACAAAACTCTATCACTAGAAGCAAGAAAGTGATACAAACTGTACTGCATTATAACATTTTACAAGGAAAGGATTTAAATTGACAATAATAATTCTTACTTGCATGTTTCTCGTAGATGACCAAGCATTCTATCCAAAAATGATTTCTCCTCCATTTGATGGATTGAAAAGAACACACCTTTCAATTGTACTGCACAAGGCAAACATGTATTTCTTGTTATTCAATGTAACAGGATCTCTCTTCAACATACCAATCTAGAGAAGATACAAAGGCAGCCCAATATATATTCAAGATTTGCATTCAAGCAAAGAACCTTAAAAAAACAATGCGAAAAGAGTTTCCCTTGTAGAGAATTAGAAATCAAATTAAACAAGAATTTGTTTTTGACATTTTAACAAACAGGAATCAGACAAGACACGACAGGAAAAAAAAATATATTCTTTGAGACATTTTATCGAACAGGTAACGTGCATTTTATTAACAATCTCTGCGCACATCGAACTCTATTAAAGAATTCAATGGACAGACAAGTTTTCTATTATTTTGTTCGAAAAATGCTTCAAGAAAATATTTTGAAAGGAAAGAGAGGAACCCAACGAGAGAGAGGCTGTTTTATCTGACCGTTAAAATGAGAGGGGCGGCGCTGCCAGTGAAGGAGCGCGCACGCGGGTGGTTGTTAGAGAGAGTTTAACTTGTGTTTTTATAGTATGGGAAAACTCGTTTTTAGATCTTATTGTATTATTTTATTCTCAATTTCATCCTTATAAAATTAATTTTATCTTCTTTGTATCTTATATTTCTCAAGTGGGTCTTTTTGTCCAAAATTATCAAGAAATTATGCTTTATTAACTTGTCACTCTAAAAATCATCACTGTTAAACCTGGGTTGACTTGAAACTTAACTCAAGTTTTAATTGAATTAAATTAGATATTAATTCTATAAATGTAAGTTATGATAATATTTCCAAACAGGTTCACATAATGTGCTTGGCATTAAAATAGACTTTCTGGTTGCTGTTTAAAAAGAAATTAATAAATATTTTTAGTTATGGTTTTTAAAAAAAATTAAAATAAATTTAATTAAAACCATTATAAAATAAATTTTTAAATACAAAATAAATAATTATTTTAACTTCAACAAAATCAAGTTTTGAGCAAGCATCTTCGATTTGATAAAAAAATAAAAACTACCTCATTACTAAATAATATCTGCGATATCTAATAAGGTGAATAACAGAAGAAAAAAAATGCCCTAATACAGAAATCATAATACATGAAAAAGAAAATATATGTATCTTAATACATAAATCATAAGCATTTTATTAAATTACTAAACAAATTAGCAAAACTTATGATGGGAAGAAACTAGGAGTATCTTCCATGCACTGGTTATCTTTACAGCTATTCCACGTATATATTTCGAACAAATATACCTTGCCTTGTATCTTATTACCACATGTTACAAAGAATATTATAACCATTAACCTTAATTTAGATGACAAACCAACCCTGTTCTATCGCCAATATCCCATTGCTACCACTGGGATCCTTACTTTGTGACCCCTGCTGCCTTTCATCAAAATTTCTCCGAAACTGTATGTTCCAGTTACCGATCGAACAGTGAGACTCACTGTGAACTTCCGTGATGCACCGGGTCTCAGAGTCATGGCTGGAGGATTGGCTTCAATGGAAATGGCTGGTTGCATTCTGGCTGTGATCACATAGGTTTCTTCCTCCGCAACATTTGTGACTCTGCGAGTCACTGTTTGCGTTTTCACTAGATGGGAAACAGTGATTGATGGGGTGTTGAGATTCGATGGATGACCCATACTGTAGTTGCATGGTGTGTTTGTGTAGTTACGTATCTCATGGACATCGATGCCAGGAGTTGTGCACAAGAAACCCAAGTAATCCTCATAACCTGCAATAACACGAGTTAAAAAAATGAAGTCAGGAAGACATTTCAGGTTTTGGTTAACTATATATGCACAAACTGACAGATGCTTATAACTTCGGGCTGGAAACCACGGTGTGTCTGCCCTCATTTTACTACACTTACAAGGCATGGGGAAAAAATGATTCAGGTAGAGTCTGCTAGGGTTCGCTAATATGGCAGGTTGCAATGTTCTTTGCTCATTGGATCATTAACATAGTCTCCTCCAAGATCTTTTGTTATGTTTCCTTCTAGTTTCTGTTTGACATCATAACCCTTTATAACCTCCAAAATTAGGAGCTATATATCGATACCGCCTTACTTGAGTTAAGATTCCTGATGGTTTTATGGCATTATTGCTTAACACGCATATGAAGCCATATACAACAGAGAAAACCATGGCTTTTATCTTTGGCCAAATGACCCAAATTTTACAGTACAGATCCGCAAAAAAATCAGCTGCAAAATTATGGCTTTAGTTTCTTTGCTACTTACTAGGTTTTTTTGCACCAAATCTACTTGAGCATGTAGCCAAGAACATTCAAAGTTAATCCACTAGATCACTTTGAAGGACTCCACATTGTGAAACTAAATTAGCAATAACTTGGATGCAATCAACCACTCCAAGCACATCACGAGTACACATCAAGCGCGAATATCATACCTGCATCAAATATGAGTCCGGGGTCCAGAGCAGCCCTTGGGTTAACATGACCACTCCCGTAATCAAAGGGTGTCGCCATGACCAGCTTCAGGGCTTCAGTTTCAGAATATTGCTGTGCTTGAAGAGGCCTTCCTGCTCTGTCCAGATTTGTTGATGTTGTCATTAAGGCTGATTTGATGGCAGCAGGACTCCAATGAGGGTGCTTCTGCTTTACAAGAGCAGCTATCCCTGCTATATGTGGCGCTGCCATGCTAGTTCCGGATATCATGGCAAATCCTTCTCCTGCTCGAAGTTAATAGATGCTTAGGATGCAGATATATCAATTCCAAGGATTACAACAGTATCTCCTTTTTCTCCTCCATGAAGCTCCATATTCTCTTTCAAATTTTTATGATAAAAATAAATATGTTTTTTCAACTGCATAGAACATCTACTTCCTTAAACACAACTGAGAAATAAAATATTGCAAGAGTTTAAAACCCTCCTTTTAAATGACCCAGATCCCAGATAAAATTTAAGTCAAGGGACTCTAAACGCCCCAATTGCCTCCTCACTCCCCAGAAGTTAAACAAAGTTCCTTGAATTCGTTGCCCTTCTAGACCAAGAAAATGTGATATGAAACCAAAGATTATTGCCTTAATGAGATACTGAATTTGAACTATTTGTGTTCAGGAAAAAAAAAAATTAAAAAAAAAGGAGCTACTATCTTACTTACCAACATAATTTGGCTCATCTGTTCCATTAGGAGACCAAGCAGCCCATATGAGAGATCCAGGAGCCAAGATATCTGGTTTGAGAAGATCAGCATCTTGGAATCTGAAATCTTTTATGTTGGGCCCTCGAGCAGAGAATAATGCTACTTGTGGTGCTGATTTATGGAGAATAGGCTCCAAGCCATTCCCAATACTTCCTGTGCCTTTGAAACTCTTCACTCGTCCAGTCCAATCTCTTGGTGTAGAGGTGTTGTAATAGTCTATAAGATCCTGTAGTGACATGATGCTCAAGCACCAACTCAAATTACTATAAGAATCCAACACAACTGCCAAAAATTTGTGTGTGATTTAGGGGGGTGGGGGAGACAAGACCATGAAGATATACAAGAATATAACAAGAAAAAGGCAATATGAAAATAAATAATTTAAGATAAATGCGTGAGAAGTTACCATCGATTTTGTCACATCTGTGATTAGAATCCCAGGAATACCAACAGGGACAGGATCAAACTTCGTTCCAGGAGAAACATTTTCCACGGCAAGAACAAATCCAATTGCACCAAGACTCTTGGCTGTTTCTGAGACTTTCTTGATAGATGCGGTACCAACGACAAAATTAAAGGAATAACCACAAAGAAGAATGTTCCCCTCCACCAAGTTCTTGTTCAATACTTCTGGTCTTTGGCAGTCTGAAGGACTGTACTTCATCACTGAAGAATCAAGCAGTACATCATTTGCAGCAACCAAGGTATATGTTTGATTTGGATGTGTACAAGCTGCAGAAAACCATTAAACCCATTTCACAGTAAGATTCAAGATACTGATGGATAATCAAATTTGCTATGCAATTACAAGCAAGAACTTTCTTAAAGAAATAACTATAAATTAAGGAACAGGACTGAGATTTCTTACGAACAAATTACAAAATTCATGAATTTTATGATGGAAAATTGTTGGCCTAAATAAGGGCATGTGTTCAACAAATACGCTCTTCTGAATTTGAGTAGGCAAAAACTGCTCAAATGCGGGCAAGCATATCAGGATTTGGGAATATTTAAAATATTTTAGTTCATCAACAGCGTGTCTCTAAAGTTGGTCATGAAATCCACTCACTCCTAGAGGCTAGAATATGACAAAACAGAAACTTCAGAACATTTCCAGTTTGCTTCTAGACTGCTAAAGCTAAATTTTAGCTTGAAGAACAATAGAAAAAGACATGAACCATTTTTTACTCACTAGGTAGATCCAAAGATTATAAGCAATTAGAATGACTAAAAGAAGTCATATTTATGGTGCACTGTCTTCGTTCATTCACAATAAACCATCCCAGAGATTCATTTTCACACTTGATTCCACTAGAAAAGGGGGTACCATTTGGTTCTTACATGGAGCTATAGAAAAATTCAACCATAGTCTGAAGAATATCAGTATGCCAAGGTAAAGCCAAAAACAAAAGGAAAATGAAGCCACTAGAAACAGCAAGAAAAACAAGGCGGGGGGGTGAAAACATGAAATTACTCCTTAATCCACTTTAACAAAGGACAAACGTGCTATTCTAATCAATCTTCCTAACAAATACAATATGAATAGAATAGGTTGAGAAACTTTAAAGTTGCCATATTTAGTTTTTGCATCAACATTCTTTCTAACCTGTTGTTGAACAGTACCCCGCATTATGCAGTATCTCTTCCCAAAGGCTATCAAATTAGAAGAACCAAAAGCTCAAGTAGGTAAAACTTACGTGACAAACCGATTCCAGGTAAAATTTTTCCATTTCCCAGGAACAGATGGTTCTTGTATCTCCGGTCATCAATTGCAGCAGCCACAGATGTTATCCAAGGGCTATATGAAACCAGAGTTTTTGGAAAAGGGCCACCATTTCCAGCTGCCTGTACAACAAATACACCTGCTTTCACAGCTCCAAGAAGTGTAGCATCAAAAGGGTTCAAATATGTTGTCATCGTGGTTGCTGGAGGACTATTTGGACCAACTGAGAGGCTGAGTATATCCACTCCATCATGAACAGCCTATTCACAAAAGTTTTCACAGGTTGAATTTGTTCAATAAAGAGACAGCCGTCAAAAATAAATTTCGTTTTATTTCAATAGCGAATAATAAATCCAGGGCAGGTGTGTCACATGTTTTGTACTCAGTTTAGCAAGGAGATACAATAAGAAGATTTTTCTAGCATCAAAAAAAAAGAGAAGATGGAAGCCTTTTGTTTGTAAATAGCCTCAGATCACTCATAGTATATAGCCATAAAAGGGCCCATTAGATCTCAATACTCTGAGGGGGTGATTGAGAGTGTGGTAGGGGTTGTTTTTCGCTTATAAATGCATCAAAATAATGTTTTTTTTTTCATTTTTTAAACTCATTTTTGATATCAGCATATCAAAATAATCCGAAAACATAAAAAAAAAAAATAAAAAAATAAGCAAAAAAAAATAAGCAAAATTGAATTTTGGCCAACCTATGTTTGGGCCGCAATCCCAAACAGGGGTTGAAGGTGTTGATTATGTTGTAACAACAAGACTTAAGCATATAAGAAGATGACAAGAAGAATGACAAGTTGTGCAACACCATCCTCAAATCTGTTACGGTTGTTAGCAACCATATGAGCACACACCTGATCAATAGCAGCTACCACATCCGCAATGAAGCCTCCAAAAAGCCTATAGAGTGCCTTGTACACAGCAATCCTGGTCAAAAACAAGATTGAATGTCACGTCAAAGAAAGGACATGATATTAAGATTTCAAAGGGAATATGATCAATAAGTTGTTCTTATGCTCACCTAGCACGGGGAGCCATCCCACTTGCTTTCCCAAATTCATGGCCGTGAATTCTCACCGGAATACCATTATTTCCAGCTGCAATAGCTGCTGTGTGACTGGAACGCAGTTACAGAAAAAATAAAGTAAGTAGTATTAGATTGAATTTGTTTAATACAATTCTTTTTCTCTTGGTGCCAATGAAAATAGTTGTTTTTTTCTTTCACATGCACTCCTCAAATTTTATTTTGTGAAACCATTAAATTGACCTTGTCATGCAAGCAATAGTAACAGATTAAAATTCCAGTCTGATAAAAAAAAAATTAAGGATTAAATGGTACCACAGTTTTTGGATAGAAATTGCATATATAGATGGCATAGGTTCTAACCTTCCGTGCCCATCTCCATCCATGGGAGAAGCAAAATCAATGGAAGGATTGAATGCCCCAGCGGCAATTGCAGCTTTAGCAAAATGCTGGGCCCCAATGATCTTTCCGTTGCAGAATTCTCTCTTGGTATCAGGATCAACTTCACATTTTCCTCTGTATTTTGGAAGAGGCCCATATGGGTCTGCATTGTGAGATCCAAAGCTTGGATGGCGTGGAAAAATTCCTGAGTCTACGAATCCTATTATAATGTCTTCTCCAGCCCTATCAAAGCCACCCCCTGTTGGCCAAACCCCAGTTGGAAGCCCCAGAAACTGTGGGGTGTGCGTTGTAAGTCTCCTCACCTTCCAATCTCTCTCCACAGATTTCACATCAGGGGTACGCCTCAGGGTTTCTGCCTACTAATATATTGGAACAACGTGAGGATATAAAAATGGAAAGAAAAATAATAAATCATTATTTCAGAATATCATTAGAGACAGAGGTAAAGAAAGAGTAGTAATTCATGGTTTCACCTGCTCAGGGGAAATATGAACTGCAAAGCCATTTATAAGATGTTTATAGCTGTAGAGTTTCTTGTAGGTCCCACGGTCAAACAGTGAATCAAGAAGCATATCATGTTTCTGTTCAAGGTGCTGGGCATAGGACGTGACCAATTGACTGAAAAATGGTACAAAGAGAGTGAATGAGTGGAGCGAAACAGTTTGAACCAATTCTATCTATTCCATCATCAATCATGGTATCAGTCTTTAATCTAAAAAAAATCGTGAAGCAAGGTTATACAACGAAAGAGGGCAAAACAACAAAGAACCTAAATCAGATTTGAAGGAATAAGGTGCATGCAACACCAATTGAAGAATGAGAAACACTTGAATAAGATTTCATGACAGAGTGCAAGGTTGCTGTTAGAATAACCTCAAATAATCTGTTCAAAAGAGTCCAGGGTCAAATGCTTGACTGGATAACTAGATATGCATGCATGCCTAACAATCACAACCAGTGGTTGATTAATGCTACCGAGCAGTAATTCAAATGGGTCATACAGCCCTGTAAGATTTACACTAAAATCCCAAAGCAGTTATTGCAAAGAGAACATAAACATGGAACTGAAGGCACACAGCACACAACCTATACAATGCAAGAGATTATTAGGTGAACCTAGTTCACCTAATAATTTTCTCTTACAATGCCCTTTATTTCTACTCTGTCTTTCCTCCTAGGTTCTAGTAAATAATAGCTTACTGCCAGTGAAGTGGATTGATTTATCAACCTTTATGATCCATATCAAACTTTGAGTATGAAGTGAATGGACCTTTACAGTGCCCTTTTATATATATTCTCACCTTCCTCCAAGGTGCTCATTACTAATAGCCTACTACCGGTAAAGAGGGATGCCTTGTCAACCCTTATGATCCATATCAAATTGCGAGCATGAAGAAGTACATGATCACAGCTCACTAACATATTATGATCTTTTGAAAAACAACCATTAAATTAAAGTTCCAAATAGTCATTTGAGTAGGATGTTTCAACCAGAAAACACATTTGCCAGGATCAAGGATTAGTACAACAAAGCTACAAGCAATCAAAAGCAGAGAAACTTGCAAGTTGCAAGTACCTACCTGGTGGAGTCAAGCGTCTCGTCAGATTCCACGGCAGTGGCTTCAAAACCAGGTATGCCTCCTGTATAACTTATGACAGGCTCTCCCACCATAGTCACAATATAAACCTCTGCTTTCCCATTTATCAACAAAGCAAATAAGACAAGAAATGTACACCAAAACTCCACCACCCTCATTTTCACTAACCAAGTGCCAACTTCTGTTATCTCCCACAATACCTGCACCATTCATCACAGTCAAAACAGTCAGCTCCATATTGTAACACATTAAACTTAAAATCTTTATAAAAAAAAATCATGACAGACCAGTTTCTCTTTTTCTTTTTTTGACCAAAGAAAATAAAATAATAATTACAAGTATAATAATTTTTCCTCATCAAAACACTTAATTAGTTAGTTAGTTAGTTAGTTAAAAACAACCCAAATCTCAACCACTTCAAGAACTTTAAACTCAAAAAAATAGTGCTAAAAAATCACAGAAAAAACCCCCCGTTAAAAAAAACAAAGAAAAGTAAAACGCCTTCTATATGAGATCAGATTATCTGCACAAACCACCTCTAAAATAAGACAGACTAGAGTTTCAAAGAATGAAACCATCAGTTCTTGATTGCCCCAGTTAGTAAGTTACAAGCTTGAACACTAACGAATCAACCACCAAACTAAACATTAACTAATATCACTTACCAAATACAGGGGAAGAAGCTGATCTGCTCAAAGTGCAGTAATAGCCAGCTGTCTCTCTCTCTCTCTCTGCTTACATTAACCACAACACAACAAACCAAACCAAACCAGATAAAGCAAGCTTCAGCAACTAAATCTGCAGAAAGAAAATCAAATCTATCAAGAACTTAAACAAGCAAAGAATCTACAATTCCTGGGGCACTAAAGAAAGATCCCATCAAATAAAATAACCCAAAAAGTTGATATCTTTACTCACAAAGAAGAAGAAAAGCAAATAACTTCACATTCAGATAGCAAAAGCAAGTACAGCTTTAGTCGCTGCTGGTCATTGCCATTTGCATTTGCATTCTTTAGCAAATGAAAAAAGAAATAGAGTCTGTGTAAGGCTTAAGCAAAGAGGAAGAGAGAGAGTGTGAGAGTAAAGACTAAGAGTGAGGTTGTCAGGTTTTTTATATATTATTTATTAATTAATTAATAATCATAAAGAGAGATCAGTGATTTACAGACAAAGGACCGAAGATGATGGGCTGGCGTATACACTTATTATTAAATTAAGTAATACTATATCAAAAGAATTTCTTCTAGTAAAAAAAAAAAAATTGCTTATCCCAAATCCTAATGATAAAATGATGCAAGAATTTATTTTTTTTAATAGTTAAGTTATTCTCGGATCAATTTTTATACTTTTAATTAAAAAAAGCTATATATTTCTAAAATAAAAAAATTATGATTATTTTATATGTCACAAGGTATAAGAACTTTAAGTTAAGATTTTTAGACATATAAATGGTTCTTTAAATATAGATGGAAAAAAAATTAACTTCAGGGGATTTTATTTTCTCTCTTGATGTTTAAAGCTTAAGAAATTATATAACTCGATTTTTAGAGTTTAAAACCCGGTCATTAAAGATAGTAATAGTATAGATTAATTTCTTGATTTTAAAAAAATATTGGGAATCAATTCATGGTAAAAGTATCTTATTCTCAACTTAAATATCAAGCTATGTGGTGAAAAAAGAAATTCTTGCATTTCCAAAAAGTGGCTTTAGTTTTACAGCATATTCTAAAATTAATAGAAGAAAAAAAAGAAGCAATATCTACCTGCAAATTTGGGAAATAACTTCATTATCTTAAATTTTAAGATTTGTTTAGTTTTATAGTTTAACTTGTTTTTTAAAGTATTTTTAAAATATTCTTTATTTAAAAATATTAGATTTATGTTTTTCAGTATTTTTTAATGTTTTGATTTATTGATGTAAAAAATAAAAATAAAAAATTAAAGAAAATATTTTTTTCATTTAAAAAACCATACACTAGAATGAATGATTGTTTAATATATTTGAAAACAATAATTCATCATTTATCACACGACATATCAACTTGTACAAGAATTGAAGTTAGGACAATAGTTTCGAGGAAACAAATGAGATCATAGTATGTTTCTTGCACAAATAATAAATGTAATTATCCATATTACTATTTTCTTACAGTTTATGTTTATAGATATTTTTATTGGATTCTGAGTCAAATATTATAATATTATATTTCATTATGAATCAATAAATGCTATTTTTTTTAATAGTATTTTTCTTTATCTATTTTTTTGAGACAGGGAAGGAGGAGGAGAGAGAAGATTGGCGCGCCCCCTGTCACGGGAGATTCATGTGCAATGACAAGAATATCCTTCAGTCTTTATGATTTATATTATTCAACAATCTCCAAGCACCTCGTGCCAGAATTTACGTGCAACAATTTAATTCTCACCTGCCACAGAAACATGAAACTATTTATTGCATGAAGTGAGAAAAAGTTTTTTTTTTTTAACGGTCAGTAAATTTTCAAATCAACTTTTACGTTTAATGGTAAATAAAATTTCGAATCAACTTTTACATATAAGATTAAAAATATCTCTCCTGTTAAATTTTAAATAAACTATTGTGTTTGGGAAATATTCTAGAAATAGAATAATAAAAATAAATGAAGTAATTAAAAACATGTTTGGACAATAAAACAGAAACCGAACCAAAAATAAATATGTTTTTGAATCTTTTTAAATGAAATTTTGTACTTTAAAAATATAAAAAAATATAAAATATTTGTTATCGCATCTTCAAATTTTTTTTATCACAAGATAATAACTAAACATAAAATATAATTTATTAGCAAGTTTATGTTTGGATTCAGGTTTGTTTAGAAATGTAATTGCGATAGATTTTCATAATATTTTTATGTTGAAATATATCAAAATAATAATTTTTTTATTTTTAAAAAATTAATTTTGAAAAAATCATATCAAAAAAATTTAAAATATAAAAAATAATTAAAATTAAATTAATTTTTTTAAAAATACGAGTTCACTTACATTTAGTAACGCTCTCTCGAACTCGGAGCAATAATATGGACAACAAACAAATTGATCAGCTGGACTTGTGACATCTCAACGAGGTGTAGCTTTGGGTGCCAAAAGACTAAATGATCTAATGTAATATGAAACTGATTAAGGATAATTATTCTTTAACGAACAAATGAGAGTTTATGAATCTCTAAGAATTCATGGGATTTTGAGTTTACAATTCGATTTTTTTTTTTTTTTTTTATGAGATGAGTTTGATAGTCTTCTCCTAAAAGTGTGATAATTTTGTTTGAACGACGTCATTTTCTTCTTTATTTTTTGGTTTAGTTGAAAGACAGGACTCGAGAAAGACCACGCCTTGAAGAAGACAACTGGCGTCTCCGAACCAGGTAAGATCGACTCCTAACAACAAATATGATTACATAAATGATTCGCGTGTCCATTAGTGATCCTATTTAAAGAGTTTGTCCGCTACAAAATTACTTTTCTTTTGGAATTTAACCAAATAAGCGGCACATGTTACGCTCCATGCCAGCTCAATTGTTTTTCAATGTAAAAAATTTTACTTGGATGAGGTGAGCGTTTCTTAAAAAAAGAGAGAGAATTGGGTTATTAATTCCATAATATAAATTAAAAAATACGGATAAAAAAAAACTAATAATTAACTTAAAAAATAAATATTTTTCAATATAAGGAAGACACCCTCCAACTATTATTAAAAGGCTTTCATATTTGATAGTAAAGAAAAAACTAAATGGAACATAATAATCTATTAAAAAAGTTTTAAACTCAATTTTTTAGCAAATAAAATATTGAATTATAAAATTAAAAATAATTTAAATTTTTTTTAAAAAAAAAGCTCAATTAAAACCTACCTGGGTTGGCATGCCAAACACGTGACCTGATCATGATACATAAGATAACCTTATTGAAAGTAAATTGAATAAAATTATGAAGCTTAATTATCAAATAACTCAATGTTGAATTAAAAAAATAAAAAAAAAATTATAAGAAAAACAATGAAAAGGATTTGAGCCAATTTAAGTTAATCTACCATCTCCGCAATCATGGATATAGGATCGGGATAATCCCTTGTAAATAAAAGTAAGAAGAAAAAAAATTAATTGAGCTAAAAAAAGGACTTGAAGAAAAAATATTTGGTTAATGAAGACCAATTCTTGATCAATCAAACGATAAAAACATGAAATTGAAAAAAGATTATTTTTTTAAAAATGATCTAAAAATAAACTACAGTCAACTCGTGCTAACTTTTAAAATTTGCGACCTTGATCAGGAGCCCGAGACTAACCCAGTAAAAGAAAAATTACAAGGCAAAACTCTCAATTAATCAAATATTAAGGGATAAAATTAAAAAAAAAATACAATAAAAAAGGTTACCAGACAAAACAAATAAAAAAATATAGGGATCAAATTTGATATGAAAATTAATTGAAACAAAATGTTGAAGGATAAAATTTAAAAAAAAAAAACGTTCAATTACAAATATCAATTAAAAAAATGATGATAAAAAATGATAGAAAAATTAAATGAAATCAAATAATGATGGATGAAATTGAATAAAAATATCAATAAAAAAAAATTTAAGACCAGATTGAATGAAAAAAACAAACAATATTGACACATTTATTGAATGACCAGCATGAAACTCGAGGAGAAAAGAGGGAGAAGAATAAAAGGTTTATTAAAGCTCAACTATTGATCGCCACGTACACGGGTCTGACCATCAAGAAGAGTACGACAGGGTGCTTCTAACACGGTCATGAATGGTGGCAATTCGCTATAGTAGATGCCTCACGTGGCGTATGAAGAAAGTGAAGGCTCTCCACACGGTGGCATGTGTGTTGCATGCACCGGCCACTTTTGATTTTGTAATTGTATTTTATATTCATTAAAATACTAAATTGATGCCAGTTTAATTTTTTTTCAAAAGGTAGTTTATTAATTTCACTGTATTTTAAAAATGTTAAAAAATCTATTTGTCTATGATAAATCTAATAATAACTAGAAAGCCTTGTGAAAAAACTATATTATCCTTAATAGCCAGTCTATTCTCTAGTAATTTACAATGTCATGAATATGTTTGTATAGTAAAACTCTAATCCCTTTTCATTTTTATTTATTTAACTTTAATTTGAAATAAGATCATTGGTAGCTACGAATACAATTCTTATATTCTCTCTAATCTTATCTTATGTGGGCATGTAGCTTGTTTTTAATTAAATGAAGAACAAGCAAATAATGCCAAACCTTAATAAAATATGATTAAAAAAAATTAAGAATACACGCGGATAGTCAAATAATGAAATTTACTAACAAGTTTTTTTTTAATTACGATTCAATGATTTATATGTATGTTTAAAAAGATTTTATGTTTTTTTAAATATTTGATATTACTCAAAATATGTTAAATTTACAAGAGTTGATGGAAAAATACTACTACTTGACTACAAGAATAAAATAATAATAATAATAATAAACAAATATTTGATGGGTTTCCTTGATTGGCGCAAGCAACCGAAAGCTAAAAACTTTTAGATTCGAAGAAGAGTAATGATTTTGTATTGAATTAATTCGAGTATCCTTTCTTGGGTGTCCGGGCATGGACCGACCTTTACCTTTAAGGTGGGACTTGACTAATTAATGCAGTCTTTTTCAAGCTTCCAAGCATGCAAATCTTCATTGCATCAGTAGAGGGAGGAAAAGTGCTCCCTAATGTTCCAAGTATCATGCTCATGATCATTTTTACGAGCTAATTTTCTATTTAATATTGTGTTTTTTAAAGTGTTTTTAAATATTGTTTTTGAAAAAAATATTAAATTGATGTTTTTTAAAATGTATTTATTTTTTTTCCATATATTTAAGTAAAATGGGGATTTGTCATAATTAAAAACCCATAAAACAATTAATAAACATTAACTTATTTTTTGCAATTTAACCTTTGTCGCAAGTGAATTGTGCATACACAGGCTAGTATGACCAATGAACTTGTATTTGATAATTTTTTTAGTAAATTAGGTTTGAATCTCAGTAATTTTAATTTATTTGACTATTATCATATATTGGAAAGAGCTATTATAATTGTATAATCTAAAGTCCAACGAAACTCTCAACAACAAAAATTTGTTAGTTTTTGAGACATAATGTGTTGACTGGAACACAGTCATCATGTCTGAAGTTGTGGACAAGAAGTACAGTCACTTAAACTTGCTAATTCCTGATTAAATATATTTTTATATTGTAATGTAATGTATAATAATTTTTTATTTAAAAATATATTAAATAATTTTATTTTTTTAAATAAACATATCAAAATTATTAAAAAAATACTAAAAAAATATCAATTTTTCAAAGTTAAATATAATTTTAAAACAAACTCAAAATCACAAGTTACAATACTTCCTCAACTTCTTAATATGTGTTTAATGTGATAGAATATAAATAATTTTTACCTTGTTTGACTCACTATTTTAAACTCTAAATCCTGAATATAAAAGAAAAATTATATTTTACTTTGGAATTTAAAAAAAAAGAAAAATGGACATCAATGAGATCTAGCTATCAAATTTGAGGAAAATTTAGAATTGCATATGAAGTTTCACAGAAAAATTGTTTTAGGATCATTTGAGATTTTAGGCCGAGACTTGAAACTTGTTTGTTTTTGAGGTGAATTGTGTGGAAAAAACAGAGTATTAATGCAGAAGAAAAATGTAATTATCATCTTGGATTACATTTTCTAATAATAAGTTATTATCTAGTTTTCTAAAAATTTAAAATGTGTATTTTTTTCAACAAACAAGCTCTTATTCAAACGTTTTTATTTTTTAAAAATTAGAAAAAAAAAACTACAAATGAAATTCAAATCTTCTCAAATCAGGCACATCTATTTTAATTCTAAAATTTACCATATGTTCTCATGACCATAAAATAATTACGAATTCCATGGTAAATTGGGATCAAATTCGTCAAAAAATCCGACTCTACAACATGCTTTGCCTCTACATGACTCATAGAATATGGTCAAAGTGGTGAGAAAAGGTGGTGGAAAAAATCAAATAGAGTTCACACATAGGCATCTAATATAACACATAATGAAGTATATGTGCGTGTATATTATTATATTAAAAAAAACACAATTGTTTTATATATATATATATATATAAACTTATTTATTTAAATTGGTATTCATCATGTTTTAATTAAATTGCCATCGAGCAAGTGTCACATGCTGAAATTAATTTTTTCTTTTTAAGTCTTAGATAAATCATCAGCAATAAATTGATATCCTATCCACCATAACTTTATTTGTGTGCATCTATATTTTTTTTGTTTGTTATTGTAGTTCCCGCCATGGAAGAGTTTTGGAGCTTTCCAACCGTTGAGCACATGTGAGGGGTGTCCCTACCAAAGTTGTCGTGATGCTTACACATCACATGTGATTTGAGTAAAGACCATTTAGTGGCTGAAAATGATTCCAGATATTAAAAGAATATATATTATGAAATTTATGCATTCCACTGGCTACATCACATCCAAGAAATTTCATGACATGACAAGTATTTTGTCACATTTAAGTATACGCGGTGCATAATGTTTTTTTTTTCAAATGATTTATAATTGTAAATATATTAAAATTACATACATTTTTTTTTAATTTTTAACATTAATACTTTAAAATTATTAAAAAATATTTAAAAAATACATCGTATTTTTAATGAGATAATTTTCTCTCAACTTTGTGTTTTTTTTTTCTTATACTCTAAATAAATTATTTTTCATTTATAATTTTTGAATAATAGTAATAAGAAAAAAAAAGAGTAGCAATATCTACTAGCAACGACAACAGTGATATTAATTATGATGGTAACATTATTGATCATAATTATGGTAATTATATTTATGATGGTAATAACAGGACACACCTTCCTTTATCCACTCATGATAGTTATTTCTTGATTCCAAATAAACTAAAGTGAATAAACACTAAAATGAATATAGTAAATAATTTCCTGTAGCCACACATTTTCCTTTTTCTTTTTTTTAATGTCATATTCCTGCTCATCGAGGCAAAACAATAGCAAGACGAGTTTTCATTCATTTCCCAAAGAAATCACCTTTTTCCTAGCTGTGGAAAAGATAGGTGCATGTGTGGTCATGGGGGAATAAACATTTACCAATAAAAAAGAAGGAAAAATAAACATTGATTATCATGGATGATAATCATGAGGTGGGGAAGAAGAGACCGACAAGAGTCAGCACATTATGGGTCAATTGGATCCAATGTATTCTTATATATAAATAATTTTTATTACATTTTATATCAAGATCAAAACTTAGAATATTTATTGTCAAATAACATAAGATTGCCTCTAGCCTTCCTCTTCATCGGGTTATTAAGCTCAAATAGCCCATTAAGTCAATTTAGAGCATGAATTAATCCAGGTTTTGTAAAAAAAAAAAAATCTTAACTACCCTGAGTTAAATCTGATTGATATCTAACTTGGATTTTGCCTTTGATCAACCCGAGTTTGGTTTAATAATTATGGATAGAACTTGAACTAAAACATTTAACAACAGTTTCCAAACTCTTTATAGTGCCATGGCATGAATATGAACATTTGATGGCCCCTAGCAAGAGTGTGTGTGAATAGAACAAGCAAATGGAATTGACCTCAATTAAACTCGATTGATATCTAACTTGGATTTTGCCTTTACTCAACCCGAGTCTAGTTTAATAATCACGAATAGAACTTGAACCAAAACATTTAACAACAATTTTGAAACTCTTTATAGAGCCATGACATGGATATAAACATTTGATGGTCTATAGCAAGCATGTGTGTGTGAATAGGACAAGCAAATGAAAATGACTCGAGTTAAACTCAATTGATATCTAATTTAGATTTTGCCTTTAATCAACTCTAGTCTGGTCTAATAATCATGGATAGAACTTGAACCAAAACATTTAACAATAATTTCAAAACTCTTTATAGTGCCATGGCATGGATAAGAATATTTGATGGCCTATAGCCAGCATGTGTACGTGAATAGAACAAGCAAATGGGTAAGGCTTGGATGCATCGATGAGAATGGCCTATCACACGGTTTTCTGTTAAAAAGGGGAACAAGAGTTGTTGTCAAGGGGACAAAAGGTTTTAGACTTTTCTTTTCATTTTTTTCGTCTAATTGATTACCAACCAAATCATCATCCTCAATAATCCCATATTTTATTTGCTTTTTTCTCTTTTTGGATTCGATGAATCATGAGCATAACTACAACATTGAATTTGCTGCATGATTGTCTGCTCCATCTGTTCAATCTAACTTTAGTTTTGTGAGTAAAGCAGAAACATATTTATACCAATTGTTTAAATTATTTTAAAATTTGTTAAATTAATTATTTTATATTAAAATAATTTTTATATAATTTAATTTGAGTTCATGCTAAATAAAGATACTGAATAAAGAATTTCAAGTTTGACTCATTTAATTAGGATTAATAACAAAGTTAACTAATTCTGAGATGCGTGGAGGTTAACTCGGATATCTAAATTAAAAAAAAAATAAATAATAAAATTAAAATTAAACTCGATTTTTTTCTATGTTTTTTTAACTTGGTAGCCTATGATTTGGTGCAAAATTGAAACTAAATCTCGAGTCCATAATAGAAAGCAGACTCGATGATTTAATCGTTGCTACTTGATAGTAAGGGTCATCAGTGTAGAAGAATCATTATAAATATGACTGTAGTTTTCTCCTTCTTTCAATTCTTGAGAGCAAATGTGTTGTGATTTTACTGAAATGGTTAAAAGCACAAATAAGCAACGACTCATGGAGGCTGAAAATTTAGTCCATCTCCTTCAAGCATGCCGGACAAGTTTATTCTATTATTACTTTCCCTTTTTATTAAATATTTAAATCGTTAAATTATTACTACTTTGTTACAAATAATATATTTAATATTGTTAAAAAAAACCCTCAATCCTAATCATAAACACCAAAAAACACCAAAGTTACTAAACTTAAAAATAAACTCAACACAAGTTGAAGGATATTACTTAACTGATCAGATTTTAAATTTATTTTTTTAGAGATCATCAATTTAAATACCAAAAACTTTAAAATTACTGGAAACTTACTTACTTAGTCGTTAACTCTAGAATCTCGAGAAATTAGTTAAAGTGTGCATAAACTAATTCGAATATTCACAATTACAAAAAAATAAAAACTGACTCAACATAAAATTTGAAATTGAATAATAAATTAACCTGATTTTTTTTAAAAAATTTGAAACAATATATTTTCAAGAAAATACAAAAGAGATTTAAATTTATTTATTCACTAAGTTAACCCGCCTTAATGATAAACATGTAACAATAGTGATAAGCACTACAGACTTTTGATGCCAAACCGAATTAATCTAAATCTAGTTCAGAAGAGTCATCATCGCCTCTCCTTCACGAATTCTTTCTACCTCCATATCCATCTTCATATACTTCAAAAGAAACTTTCAATCTTCTATATTTGTCTCCGATGAAATCGAACATCCATCGGAGGTCTACCAGCATTTTCTTATAACTCATTTTAATTAAACAAAGCACATGACCTATTCTAAAAAATAAAATGTTTCATATGTTATAAAAAAACGTAATATTAGAAAAAAAAGAGAATATTTTAGACATGATAAAATTATACACACACGAATCGAGGATACTATCCTCCATACTTGAATCCATGGAGATTTTTTCTTGCCCTTTTCCACTTATACCTTTACATATATGAAGATTGACGGCGCCTCTTGACGAGGCTGGAAAAACATCTCCAGAGGAAGGATCGACATCGTCCCTGGAAAATTGTGTAAAAAATGTAAAAAGTTAGTTTATTTATATTTTTCAAAAGCTCCTTGCATAGATAACAAAACGTCAATGCAAGTATAAAACTCTAATATAATAGCCTGTACACACCTTTATAAATATTTAATTAAGTTATAAGATATTTATAAAGGTTTATACAAGCTACCATAAAAAAATAGTTTGTAGTTGTAGCTACTCTATAATACACAAAAAAAAATAACATTATATATTGTAAGTATCCTCTCTAGGTTAAGTTTTCTAAACATATTTGTTTGCAAGACTTAGGAGCTCTAATGATATATTAAAAAACTACATAAATATTTTGTAAAATATACACACCTTTATAAATATTTTATAACTTAAATACTTATAAAATATTTATATTTAATACCTTAGATGTTTTTTAATATATTTATCTTAAGACAATCTATAAAAACAAAGCTTTATTTTTAAAAAATAAATGTCTGCTAGAGCTTATTTCTTCAGACTTTATATCTCTAGACAATACAATATTCAATACAGCTCTAATATAAAACTCTGAAATAAGACTTATAGAATATCTAAGTCTATATAATATTTTTTTTCCCATCACATGTATAAACACTTCATAGACTTTAATTTTAGAGTGTTTTTCTTGAAGATATTGCTGGCTCATTAAATTCTCCAATTCTAGTTTTTTTAGCCCATGAAAAATACCCTAATCTTTCTGTTGAGAATATTTTACAGCCTCATCAAAGATCCTTCCATATCACCCCTTCATTCGGATGATTGAAGATGGATTTACGCAGGATAAATTGCCATCCTTGACTGCCCACCCTACAGCTTCAGTCTCAACCTCTCCACGTCTATGAGAGCAATTTCAGTGGGCCTCTCTGTTTGAAACCACAAACCCTACTGGCCCAGCAAACAAAATATAACAATGTTAATGAATTAAAAGCTATAAACTTATCGAAGACCCAAAACTAAAACCAAACCAGCCCGTGAAATTCAATAGTTACTTATTCTCCCAGTCTCATCAGCTCAAACTGCTCCCTGGTGATGAAACAATAGCCCGGAACTTCTAAAACCAGTGGATCCTTATTACACCGATGTTCTAAATCCAAGGCAGTAAGACAAGGTCTCTGATGAGGATCAAGGTAGACCGGAAATCAGCAGCAAAGGCAGAAGAAGAGATCTCGGCGAAAGAAAGAGTTGCAGCAGCAAAGTCGGTCGAACAGTCCTAGTAGGAAGGGGATTTCTGGCACCTTTAGGTTGGCTATAGGGGGCTGAGTCCTTGCGGAAACTGGAGAGAAAGAAAGAGGAAGTATCCTACACGTAAAAGGAGAAGTAAAGTCTAAAATTAAGAGGACTTATATAAGGCAAAAGCCTTGAAGGCTGCAACTCAACCCGGGCAAAACTTGTTTCTGACTTAGTTTTGAGTTCTGATTTGTTACCATAGTTTAGATTTACTCTTATTAGTTATTTTTTCAATAATTAAAACTCTTATTAAGCTTTATTGAAAGGTTATAAATTGTCAAGATGTACTGAAGTTTCATCAAGCAATAAGAAATAAAGTATCAAACACCTTTCAGAACTTTTATAAACCTATTTTTCTCTTGAGTTTCCATCAGTCTCACACTGCAGGCAACAGCAGCAAAGTATGAATCTGGTTTCATGGTCAGCTATTATTTCTGGTTATGAACGGAGTGGAGGACCCGTTTTCGCAGTCGAGTTGTTTTCAAAACTGAAACCTGTGCCTAATGAGTGCGCGCGCGCGCGCATAGTGTGGTCGGGGTAGTGATGCTTCGTTGGTATCTAACGAAGCATCAGAGCTTAATGTTGTTGCTTGTAAAGCTTTGATTACAGGGTTTGTTGAGAATCAGTAACCTGAGAAGGGATCTGAAATGTTCATAATGATGCATCAAGAGGGTTTTTTGCCTGATAGATTTACTTCTCTGGGTCTGTCGGGGACTGGTAATGGTAGTGATGATCTGAGAAGAGTGAAGTTTTGCATTGCCAAGCAATAAAGCTTAAACTCGACTCTTCCGCTTTTACTGGGAATTTGATAATAACAATTTACTCAAAGTGGAAGAAGCAGAGAAGGTTTTTAGATTATCCCGAAGAGAAAGATCTATATCATGAAATACAACTATTTTTTATAAAAAAAAATAAAAATCATAAATTCTTAATATTTTGTATTTGTGATTCTTTAATTGTAGAAAATTAATTTAATTTTATTTAAATAAAAAAATACTATAAAAAATTTATATCGTTAACTCAAGAAATATTTATATATTATATTATAATGAAAAATAAATTTATGATATTAATTATATATATATATATATATATATATATAAAAAGATAAAAGTTATACTGATGAAGTTCTTTTTGTTTGGAAAAACATGAAAAAACTTGCACTGGAAAATTTCAAAATATGAAAAATTTGTATTGGAAAATTTTATAATGTGTTTTTCAAACCCAGTATAAATTTAAAAAACTAGAAATTATATTTTTTTCAAAAAATTTCAGTTTTTTTTTTCCACCTCTAATTTTTCTAAAGAAAATTGGACTATTACTGTTTCTCTTTGAACGGATGTAGCGTGAGGAACAATGACTTTACTTTTGCCGGTGCTCTTGCTGCCTGTTCTAGGCTCGTGTCGATACGCAATGGAAAGCAGGTTCATGGTCATTTGATTAGGACAAGCTGGTTGTGTCAATATTTTGGTGTTGGTAATGCCCTTGTAATTTAACATGCATGTTAAATGTAAGTGCATTGACAGAGCTGCTAATGACTCAATGTGGATTGTAAAAATTGTAGCATTAGAGAGGATACTGAGCAAATTTTAACATTTCTCCTTATACTTTGTATTTTAAAAGTAAATAAATTCATTTAAAAAATTTCTCAGCGATATACTCTGTCTCTTTAACTAAATACGTTGAGTTGTTCATATTTCAACTCAACTAGTTGGTTATAAAGATTTGAATTTCTCTACGATCGATGCTTTCTCTAATCTCTGCGTTGAATAAAGTGTTTCAAGGAAGCTCAAGTATGATAAATAGTTTTCTGTAGATGTATGATTTGGGACCTTCTTATAGATTTGAATAGAGTGATTGTTGGATCCAGTCTCAATGTGGCTTATGCTGTCGCCAAGGTGAATGCTTTGAAGCTCAAGCAATGGCGAAAGCTAAACAGGCTGCAGTTAAGGCAGCTGGCTTCTTGAATCACTGTTTACTCCGGGGAAGAAGGTCAGGTGCATCTTACATGAGCTAAATGCCCGTTGGCAACGCGGTACAAATTGCGTTTCGCCAACAAAAACACCAAAAACAATGTTTTTTTGCTGCGGTATAACCTGCGATCGATGCACCAAATTGCCAAATAGTGCCTAGGACCATAATAACACCAAGGAGGCAATCAAACACTAGGGTTTTGAAAATGGGCCAGAACATTATGGCTCTCTTTCTTGTCTGTCTCTCCTCATCAGGTTACCGGATCATTTCAAGTGAATAAAGACCGGAGCTGATGAATGGTGGTCCATATAATTCATGGTGATCCCTTAACCTTGAAAAAACTATGGTCTTGAATCAAGAGCTACTATTTCATTTGAGTGCATTGTCAAATTAGAAAACATGACAAAAGAAACATCAGGAAGTTACCAGCTCCTAAATCAAATGTAGTATATATCATGCCAAAATCAGTAATAAATTTCGATGAAAAAAAAATTAAAATAAATATGTTTTAAAAATGAGAAAATAATTTTAAGGAATTATAATAGAAATAAATAATAAAAGTTCAGAAATAATTGCACAAAAAAGTGTTGATTTAAATCTCAGTTAAATATCGATAATATTATCATGAAAGTATAGTGAGTTTTTAAATAAAACAAATAATAAAATAGAAAAAATAAATATATTTTGAAATAAAAAAATAGTTCAGAGAATTTAGTAAAATAAATGATATTATTATAATAATATTGAATAAAAAAATTTAGATTTTAACGTAAAATTATCTATTAATAAATTTTGTGTTATTAAACATAACTTTTAATTTAATTAATTGTCAAGTTGAGCTGAAATTTTATGAAAAATCTCTTGATGCATTATGAATTAAAATTTTACTGTAATTTAAATTTGAAAAGACCGCACGACCACACAACAAAAAATAATAATCTGTCGGCCTGCTAAATACCTACCGTTCTGGGATTAGATCTTGAACCATCACTGCCTAAATACCTACCGTTCTCAAAGATCAGCAAAGCTAGGTGGTCACCTCCTAATGGCATGGCGGTGGGATTCAACCAAGATCCATATCTTCGAGGATTTTTCCAAAATATTATTTCACGATTCGCATGCTTGAATGATTGTTGAATGGCAGCTATAACTGAGAAGTCAAGAGTTACAGGATAGTTGAGCACTACTGGTTTGTGGTGGGCCCTCGTCGGCCTCAAAATTCTTGGTCTGAAATCAATGGCCGGTAGTGTGCATACAGCACTGCCTTCTAGCTATTGCAAGTACACATATAAAATGAAACCCTAATAGTGACATGTTAAATTGAAAATTTGAGACCAAGGCACAGCTGATGATCAGCAAAGCCCCGAAGCCAGTCAATTCATCCCCTGAAAATATAAATTAAAAATAGGGGTAATAATCAAATCTTAGCAGCTTGTGGATTGCAATTTTGCAGACTTACAGGACAATGAATCTTTGTGCTTCAATTTATGACAATAAAAACCTCGGTTTTTTTTAACAAAAAGAGAATTTTTTATGGAGTCCCCCCCCCCCTCAAGATAGCATGTATTGATAAAAAAAAAAACCTTTTTTTCTTGCCATTGAAAATGTCCAATAAAGCTGAAAATAACTTGGCATAGCAGCTAAAATAATTGAAATCACATGAATGAGCATAAGTTCCTTTCAAGTGTCTTATAATGGCATCATTTTTTCTTGTCTAGGGAAGCACCATAGGCGCATAATTGATGCAGGGCGACCATGCTTGTTTCTTGATGGACTAGCCTAAACAGTGCTAATTCATGCATCAAATTATAAGGGAAATCGAGTCATTAATTTGTGCATTTCGCAAAGGAAGACAAGGTGAATCATACATGTTCGATGCAGGCAATGGCCTAGTTATGATCATCCAACACATTTATGATTTATTAAACCAAGCATGACCACCCTTGTAATCCACCCAAGTGATTGAATAGGTAAATTTAAAATGATGTATTTTTAAAAATAAAATGATTTTATTTTTATTTTTTAAAATTAAATTAAATTTAAAATCTTATTAAGAATTGATCTGTGTTCACTGAGTTAAATCAAATCAAATCATATCTAATTTTAATAACACACCATTCATTGCTTGTGCTGCCATATATCATTGTTAAGCATATAACGTGATAGGATTTCATGTTTATCATGCAAATCCTTTGCTTCTTTTGATTTTTTATATTATAATATACTTTTGACAAGGAGAATGTTGGACCACTTTTTTTTATGAATATATACTTTGTGCTGTATCTGCTTATATTAATGATTGAAGATATAAAATAGACACAGTGATTAAGGCATGCGCTAGCAAGATCAAACCCACTAATGAGCCATAAATGTAAGAAACACAAAACATGTATTAGTATGATAAAGTAGTTGGCAGAGAAATTGAGTTAACAAAACTTAAGAGATTATTAATTAAATAATTCGTGACTTGCCAAATGATTAATTAATAATCATCATCATAATAATAATAAGATATAATCCTCGTAGAACATGCAAGGAAAAAGTCTTTTCCTTTGCAATTTGTCGTTGTCTTTTCTAACTTGTGGTTACAAAATGAAGTCGGTTCTATGTAATGAGATTTGAAGAAAAGAAACATTAAAGAATCCTTGTTTGACCAGCCTAGCTAGCTTCTAATTTTTGGTGTTATTACAAATTAATTAAAATTAAAGCTTAGGTTGCTCAGTCCTTTGAATGTTTGGTGAGGTTGATGGATAGGATGATTAGTTGATCATAACTATTAATTTTCAAAGTATTGATTATTTTTAACTAGTTTCTAATTAGTAATTTTAATTTATTTATTGTTATAAAGATCATTTTTAATTGGTTTAGTA
The DNA here is from genome assembly GCF_005239225.2 of Populus alba. Taxonomy (NCBI): domain Eukaryota; kingdom Viridiplantae; phylum Streptophyta; class Magnoliopsida; order Malpighiales; family Salicaceae; genus Populus; species Populus alba. The sequence continues at coordinate 14,915,439 of NC_133301.1, read as the reverse complement.
TAATAGGTCATTCATTGCTGACATAGAAGGCATCGCAAACATATTTATAGACCACATAAATAAGATCAAGCTTGAAAAAAATCAACAAAGAAGCTTAGATGCATAAGATATGAAGCATGACAAAAACAATGATAATAAAAGATATCAAACTCAAATTGAAGTAAATGATTCTACATGTTGATTTTCTCTAGGAACTCACTTTGTCGGTCATCGAATTGCTGGATCTTTTAAGATTAGGCTTGTTTTTTCTTTTTTTCTATTTTAGTTAATTTCCTAGTTAATTTTGGGTTTTAATTATTTTTTCTACTTAGTTTTGGATTCTTTAATTAGGTTAGTTTTTAGGGCTTCTATATAAATAGCTGGAGTGTTGTTTATATATATATATATATATAATTATTCAAATTATTAAATTTTCTATAAAATATCAAAGATGGTCTCTGTAGTGTTTAGAGTTATAACCCTAAAGTTTGAAGGCCCTTATTTTTATTCATCATAAGCGTTGCGATAATATCCAATCTAATATATGAAATTATTTTTTCCCGATCTTTTATTAGATTCTAACATAAAATAATAACATGAAAAATAAACTCATTTGCTATCTAATCTAATATTTTTAAGGGTCGTCAAAGAATTATTACAGTTAAAAAACTTAAATTATTTAATGAGATATTACAAACGATTTTATAATTCATACTAGCTATTTTAAGTGATAGATTTTTAAATATATTCATAATTATTTTATATTTAATTTTTAAAAATAAAATTATAAAATTGAAATTCATAATTATTCAATTATTAAAATCCCGATACTATAAAAACTATATCTCAACCGTTTTATAAATAATTTTATGTTATTCTCTTAAACTTATTACGTGCACCACATGAGTTGCTACAAACATTTGGTGATGACAGAACACACATAATGGAGCACGCTTCATATTTGTTTCTTCTTCTTTTCTCTGGCTGGGGTCCATTGTGACTCGTTTGGTAGCTCGCATCAACATCTACATGAGACAGGCTCTTGGTCATGCATGTGGAAAATTATTCCCTAAATCTAAATATGTACCGTACAATCTAGCACTATCCTCCAATGAAATTATGCAAGAGAAGATAACTAGGGCACCACCAAATCATATCAACCTTCCAAATAATATGATATAAATGTGACAACAAAAACTCTTATATATAAATCTTTCCACCCAAATCACCATCAAATTTAAAGCAACAATAATTAATTAGAGAGTAGAAATCTTGCATACAACAAACACCTCCTTGGACTTCTCAATAGTTGACCATCGGATGCATTAGGTGGAAATGGGTTCATGTGTCAATAGCAGAATATATCTTTTGTTTTTTTTTTTTTAATGATATTATGGTTCATCCTATCATTTTTAAAACCGACACGTGATTTACATGAAGTAAGTTATAGGTCACAGGTTAGGTGAATAAATCCAGGTTAATTTATGATAATTTATTTTTTTATTTTATAAAAAGATAAAAATAACATTGTTTTGAAAAATCATATTAGAAAAAAAACAATTTTTTCTTGGCAAAATGGGTTATTAGTTAACTCAAATTTTTTACCACTAAAGAGAATCGACACACCCCCCCCCAAAAAAAGAAAAAATAGAAGAAGAAGATCATAGAAGAGTAAATTATATAAGTATAAGGGCCGTTTTAAAACAATAATAATAATAAAAAAAAAAGAATAAAAAGAAGCATCAACTCAGAAAACCCAACTAAAAGGCAACAAGAACATGAGAATAGAAACCTAAACTACCTTAGGGCTCCACCGGTCTCTCCATCTTTGGCTGGTAGCAACTCCATGAGAGCCAAATGCATTTGGTAGATATATCAGTCGGTGGATATATATATATATATATATATATATGAATGGCAGAATCCTTTTTAAAGGGGAATGCATGGATTATTTATCGGTGTGAAATTTTGTCTTGCTTTGTTTGCAATATTAGGTAGGGTAATATACCTTTTATTATACTTTTTTTAATTATTTCCTAGAAAATGTTTGAAATTTTTTTATTTTAGTATAGTTAAAATGAACAAAAAGATCAGTTTACTAATAAGAGATTTCTAATTTACTATTCTTTACTCATCTGTAAAAAATTTAAGCGTCTTTCTAACCTGTTTATCTACACAACTAGCTGCATATCACGGTTTAAAACACGGTTGGCCTCCTACCCTTGTGATTAATTACTTGTTAAAATGTTGTCAATAATGTAATTATCTTCTTAGCTCCCCCATAATTTGGCCATCTCCCTAGCTAATTTAAAAGCATATTCACTGCACTGATTTATTTATTAGGGTTCATAAATGTATTTGGAGTTGGATTGCTATTAACTGATATAATTTATAATAAATTCATGGAGAATCTTGAAAGAACAATTAATAATTCTTTTTTTAGAATTTATTAAACCCAGTCTAAAAACAAACTAGGCAATTCAAGTTAATTTAAAACATCATTGTTTTGGATTTAAAAAAAAATTAAACTAGGTTTTACATTCGATTTACTTACTTAAAAAATGAAATCCTAGATTAATCCGCCACCGAATTTACTTAATAATAGTAGAAATGAACAAAGACACGAAGATTTAGACAGCATGAGGAGATAAGAACCACACAACAATTAGTTTGTTTATTTATTTTAATTAGGAAGAAACAAAACAGAATCAAAGAGAACAAAGTTACATGGTGCATCGAAGGTAGAAACAAAAAATTATAATAAAAAAGGGGAACAAAAAAAAAAAAAAAACACAGGATATTGAGGAATAATGGCTAGAAGGAGCAAAGTAATATGATGCTAACGTGAATATATATAATAAATAATAGCAAGCTAACATACAAAAAGATGAGGAGGAAGAGGCTTGTCTCCAGCTTGTACACGCAAGGCCTTTCTAAAGCAGCTATGATCATCAGCATGCATCCACAGCATACAAATGCTGATTAATTATATAAGTTAATTCGACCTTTTTCTAAAGGAGAGGCTTTGAAATTAATTTTTGTTCTTCTCTCACAACCTTGCCGATTGCTGCCAAATTAGGAGTCTAACTTCATGTTCTATCTATTTTTTTTTTTTTTTCCCGGGGTGTCCGGGCCAGCTTACGCGCTATTCCCCGGGCCCACTGAACATTTAGGCAGGTAAGACACCGCGAGGATGACAGGCTGGTACTCTTGAGGATCGAACCCAGGACCTTCGCAAAGACAAGCTTTGCTGTTGACCAATGGGCTAGACCCTCAAGTGTCTTCATGTTCTATCTTTGATTCTTCAAGTGGGTGTTTGATAAAGGTGATTGTTAATTATTTATATCTTAAGAGAATCCTGAATTAATGATGTATTTTTAAAAGTTTTTTTGATAAATTAATTTTTAATTTGATCTTTAATTCTATAAATATCATCGCTTTTTAAATTATTTTTAATGTTATCTTTAATTCTATAAATATCATAGATTTATATCTCAAGAAATTTTTTAAATTAATGATGTATTTTTTTTTATGTTTTTCCGATGATTTTGATAAATTAATCTTTAATTCTACAAGTATTATTGAAAAATACTCCAAAAATTGTTGGTTTAAGATTCATTACAATACGAAAGGTTTTAACTAGAAAAGTTTGAAGAGTTAAGCCTAACTGTAACGGTGTAAGTTAACTCTTTTTTTTTTTCTTCAAAAAATTGAATAATTTATGGGATATATTATTCAAACAATTGCAATCTTTAAGTGGAGACATTCTCATTTTGTATTTAATATTTTTTGAAGTAATATTGGGTAAATATTTTCTATTTTTTGTTATTAAAATAAATATTTGACCAGCTTGTGTGCATATCAACTAATTTAATAAGTCATTAAGTTAATGATAATGTAAATCTTTAATAATTATTATATTAATAATAAAAAAATTGAAATTTAAAATTACAGAAAAATAAATAATTTTAAATTTTTATCACTAAGATTTTATTATAGTGATGGAGAGTGATCGTAAGATATTATAACAATTGAGAGTGGGAAAGAGAAAGGACTTATGGACCAAAAGAAGCTAGAAAACCAATTAAAATCAAACACAGGTAGAGCACTAATCTTGGTGCTGAATTGTTCCACAAGAATTCTTCACACGCACACACAAGGATGAAATAATTGGAACAACAAACATGTAAATTGCTTTGAAAATTTGTACAATTCATTTGATCAAAAGTCTTCAAGTCAAGTCCTTTTCTTAATTGAAGAAATAAATAATTTTCATCGTATTAATTTGTTATATTAAAAATCTTATTTTATATTATTAAATGTGTAGACTTTTTTTCCCAAAAAAAAAAATGCTGCGTGTGGCTCAAGTTTTAATTTTCAATTATATTAGGATAAACTTCATAAAAGTTTCTAATCTATTTTCACTTTTAATTATGTGATGCTTAGATTATTTATTTTCATGAAAAATCACTGAATATTCTAATATATTCACTGTGAATAACATGAAGCTCACTAGATATACCAAACTATATAAAAAAACACAAAACTCGTACTTTTTTTTTCCTATGGTATTTTTAATCACATGACGTGGAAGATTTTATTAAATTCATGTGTTTTTAATGAGATAAAAATAAAATTATATGATTTCCACGTGACTACTTATCCACTATGTTAACTTGAATTGATAGAAGGATTTGATTGAGAACCTATTGATATATTAAGGACCTAATCAGGATGAAAATTGATAGAGGACCTATTTGAGATCACACCTACAAATCAGGGACTATTTTGAGGCTTGCTCTTTGGATATTAAACTTGATTAAAAAAAGAAAAGGAAGAAATCATGTTTGGTGCACGAAAATGGATCCAAGAATATTAAGCAAAAAAAAATTCAGCTGTGCGTGACGTGTCGTGTGGAGATATACATATGAGTCAGCATTTACTTCACTTTCAGCCCCCATTAACTTGTTCTTGGCAAAACAAACACGCTTTTTGTTGCCACGTCAGGTAAGAATATGCCTTTAGAATATCTTTTGCTAATTTCCGTCTCCGGACCCTTAACTCTCTCTTATTTACACACAGCATCATAGTGTTTTTATTATATTATGCCCTAAAATCAAAATCAAAAGAAATAAAAATCGTTTTTTTTCGTCCACATTTTCTCAATTTACCATGAAAAAAAACTTCAACTTTTATTACTACATGTTTTGGTTATTGGGTTAAGTTTTGCTTGTAGATATGAGATGAGCTTGTCCAAATATTTAAAAAAATTAATTAAAAAAAAATAACAGATTTCTCTATTTATATATAAAGAGATATAAGTCATATAAAAAGTAAGTTTTTTTTTTTTTTTCCATGTAAGTACAAGAATGAATTTAACATTTTCTTAGTTGATTTACTGTATTATTTTAATAAGATTTATAAAGATATTTGTATTATGAAATATCACTTTAATTCTAATAATTAAAATAGCTCTGAAGTAATTGATTTAAGAACAATAAAATAAATTTTCACAAGTAAGTTTCTTTTCAATTCAACATCATTCAATTTTTTTTTTTAATTTCACATGTATTCAATTTGAAGTAATTATAAATTGAGCAGGTTAAGTTATGTATTTCAAGAAACTTCAAAATAATATTGTTTTAATTAATGATAAGACTAAGAAGTGAATATTTCACCCTATGTTAAGCAATCACTAAAATTAATTTCTAGTTCCTTAAATTTCAAGACCTCACTTGTTAGCAAAAACTTTATCTTAAATTGCTTCAAACATTTGGCCTTATTATTAATATTACCGTTTTTTATTTGATTAAGAATAACCGATTTCAACTTAATCGTTAATGACGAACATTCTATTGGGACGTGGTGTTAAAAAGTCCTCGTGTTTTGATGGCTTGAAAAGATGAAAAAGTCGTCGTGCTAAATCTCCAAGAAGTTTCCATCAAGCAACATAGCAACGCTGCAATGGCAACAGGGAGCCCACCACTGAAGAAATTGCTTCGAGCACCGACTAATTTGGTCCTATTATTCTCCTCAGAGCCGCCATTAATTGCACTGTTAAGAACATGAACTCCCTTCAAGGGTGTTTTGGAGTGTGGTAGCGGTTGCTTTTCAAATAGCTTTTCGTGTCGAAAAGCATGTCAATAATGTTTTTTTATTTTTTAAAAATCATTTTTGACATCAGCATATCAAAACGATCCAAAAAATACAAACCGTACTCAATTTTAGCAAAAAAAAAAAAAATTTTGAATTTTGGTGAAAAGCCAGTTTGGCCGTAATGCCCTTTTCCTTAGCTCAACTGGTTGTTTATTTTATTTTATTTTATTGAGATCTTAAATTTGGATTTAGAAAGAGGTGAGATGTGTAATAAAGATAAATCTTTTTAATTAATTTTTTTTTTTTTATGAAAAAAACTTATTATACACAAACACAAACGTGAGGTTTTGTTCTTAGAATATTATCTTTTTATTCGAATACTGTGAATGTAAGTTAATGATAATAATAATATATCCGGTCATCATCGAGTTTTGAGTGTTACATTATTTTAAAAATAAATAAAAATTATTTAGGTTAATCATTATTAATTAATTTATCCACCCCTTAAAAAAAACAATAAATATCATTATTGGAAAATGACTACTCAACTCCTCTTCTAAATTCTAATTCATTTCCACAAATCCCCACACCAACAGGTCAATTGCCTCTCAACAAACGACCTACAATTTTAGAGAGTAGTCTAAAATTATTCTTGACATTTAATCTACTTTAGTTGAGCATAAAATAATTTGAAGGGGTTACATATTTATATTAATATGAAATTCACACGTGGATTTATAATTCAACAATCTCATGACTCACGTGTACCCTTGATTTAAAATACAAATCAGAGCATTTTTAAGCATTCCCATTTATATATTATCCCAAAAACAAAAACCAACATGACTTGATTTTTTAAAGAACTGGGATAATTACATTATTAATATATCAAATTTCTTTCTTAATCAACTATATGAGTTTTAATTTTTTATATTTTAATATGAATATATATATATATATATATATATTATTCCAATAAAGTATCTCAACTATATGAGTTTTAATATAACTAAAATATTTATTATCTTATTTAAATACAACCCATCATATAATGAAACAGATTGACAGAAGATGAATAAAAATACTTGTTTGGGATTTTTTAAAAAACTATTAAATGCTCAAATGAAAAAAAATAAAATTTATGTATTTTATTAAAAATAAATATAAAATGGGTGTACTAATAATACAATTATTCCGAAAAATATAAAGTAACTATTATATTTTCCACATCCACCTTTTCCCTTAAAACTTATAATAATAATAATAATAATAATAATAAAATAAATAAATAAATAAATAACTACTAGTAATAAACTTGTTTTATTTAACTATTAACATCTCTCTCTTTATCTGCATCAAGTCTCTCCCACCATCCTCTTCATTTTTGGAATGAAATTCCGTCCACTGCCACCCCACAAAACTCTCTCCCTTTCAATTCTCAATTCCTCTCTCTTTCTATTTATGCTTAAAGTTTTCATCTTTCTGTAAATATAAATCATCCTCTTTTCTGGGTCTCTTTTAGAATTGCATAAACCACACAAAATTTATGACTTTATTGGTTTTCAAGGAAAATAATTCTTGGGTTTTGCTTGATTTTGTGTTGAGTTGATTTGAGGAACTGGGTCTTTTTAAAATTTGGTAAAAAAATCATGGGGTTAGCTTCAATTGAGCAGGAAATGCCAGCAGGAGAGGGGATTCAGAGTCGTTTTGAGAATTTAAGAGGGGTTCAATGGAGGATAGATCTTGGAATTTTGCCTTCTCCTTCCTCTTCTAGTGTTGATGATCTTCGTAGAGTTACTGCTGAATCTAGAAGAAGGTAAAGTTTTGGCCTTTCTTTTTTTTTTTTCCTGAAAAAGAGAATAATTGTATTTTTTTTTCGTTTTTGGGATTCTTAGATTTTTAAATTCTTGGTTAGTGAAAGCAAATTTTATTGGTTTTTAGTTTTTTTTTTTAAATTATGTTTTGGTTGACATAGAATTTAAAGATGGTTCCTTTTTTTTTTTTATTATTATTATGTTTCCATTTTGATGATGGCTAGTTGATTATCTTTGAAAATCATTATATTTTTTTTTTCAGGGTTTGATCCATGGAATCAAATAGTAGGGGTTTTGGTTGTGATCAGTTGTTTTTTTGGTTGTTAAAAGTCAATCGAATTAGGAGGGAGTCTCCAGTTGGATTTCAAGGTTTAAGTCTACTTTGTATGCTGGCTTGTTGTTAACACAAATCAAAATGGTTGTCTTTGTCAGGTATGCTGGTTTAAGAAGGCGGCTCTTAGTTGATCCACATTTGTCAAAGGATGGAAGGAGTTCACCTGATCCTGTAATTGACAATCCACTGTCACAAAACCCAGGTAACTATTTTGTTTGCGCCATGTAAGTTTATGGATGGAAGTAGCTTGTTGCTTGAGCTAGGGTATATTTATGCCAATTGCTGATTTTATCTGCATTGTCAATGACATGTCGTCCAAATAATTTTGTTGCGACTCTGATATGTGGTATGTCTTGTGAAAATGTTGTAATTACTTGGTATCAATGATGATATACTAATGCTGCCTGCAGATAGCACCTGGGGTCGCTTCTTTCGGAATGCTGAACTGGAAAAAACACTTGACCAGGATTTGTCACGTTTATATCCAGAACATGGTAGCTATTTCCAGACACCTGGCTGCCAAGGAATGTTAAGACGAATCTTGTTATTGTGGTGCCTTAGACATCCAGAGTATGGTTACCGACAAGGTAAATTAAATTAAAAGAAAGTCATGTTCCCATCAACCCTTTTGGCATTCCTCTTTGTGTTGTACCAATATTCAATCATTAGTTCGACCCTGTAATCTCAAGCTGTTCATCATATATTGTTAATTTGTCTCAGACAATCATTTTAATCATTAATCTCTTCTTTTTTCCTATATTCATTCACGTCAATGTGTTACAGTATCTGTTTACAGGGAAATTAATGTTTCCCTTCTGGTTGTTTTGGCTTTCCTTGACAGGAATGCATGAACTCTTGGCTCCTTTTCTATATGTTCTTCACATTGATGTGGAGCATCTGTCTGAAGTGCGCAAGCAGTATGAAGACCATTTCACAGACAAATTTGATGGTTTAGCATTTCAGGAAAATGATCTTACATACAACTTTGATTTTAAAAAATTTTTGGATTCCATGGAGGATGAAATTGGCTCCCATGGTAATGCTGTCAAAGTCAAGTCTCTCAATGAGCTTGATCCTGAGATACAGACAACTGTATTACTAACAGATGCTTACGGGGCTGAAGGTGAATTGGGTATTGTCATATCAGAGAAATTTATGGAACACGATGCTTACTGTATGTTTGATGCATTGATGAGTGGGTCTCATGGTTCAGTTGCTGTTGTGGACTTCTACTCTCACTCCCCTGCACATGGTTCTCATTCTGGCTTACCCCCTGTCATTGAAGCTTCTGCTGCTTTGTACCATTTGCTGTCTGTTGTTGATTCATCTTTACACAGCCACCTTGTTGAGCTGGGTGTTGAACCTCAGTATTTTGCACTTCGCTGGTTACGGGTTTTATTTGGACGAGAATTTTCACTTGAAAACCTCTTGTTAATATGGGATGAAATATTTGCAGCAGATAATAATGTCATATTAGAAAAAGGTGCTGAAGATGATGCAGACTCTGGTTTTCGTATCTTTAGATCACCTCGGGGAGCATTAATCCCAGCTATGTCTGTTTCTATGATTCTTCATTTGAGGTCTTCCCTGCTTGCAACTGAGCACGCAACTACTTGTCTCCAGAGACTGTTGAATTTTCCTGAGAATATAGATCTGAGAAAACTGATAAATAAGGCAAAGTCTTTACAGTCCCTCGCATTGGATACTAATATGTCCTCTGTGTCTCCTCCGTTTGATGGGATTTATAACCACAGTAAATCAATGGTGGTGAGAGGTCATACTCATGCACTTTCATCTGGTTCTGTTTCCCCCAAAACTCCTCTAAATGCGGTGCCTGATAGTTATTGGGAGGAGAAATGGAGAGATTTGCACAAGACAGAAGAACTCAAGCATGATCATTTAGGGAAATTGAAACCAAGCCAGAAAAAACGGTGGACAGAAAAAGTAAGATTGCCCCTATCTAGGACAGAATCTGCACCAGCTCCAGTAAAAGCAAGGAGTGGGAAGAAGGATCAGAAGTCATCTATTAGGCGTAGTTTGTTAGAAGATTTATCACATGAACTTGGGATGGATGAAGATATTGGAAAATCAGATTGCCATGAAGTTTCAGGCCAGAAGGACCATCAAACTGCAGAAGTTGAGGAAGGGGGACCAGACAGCGTTAACAATGACTTCACTTGCTCAACTGCGGAGAGATGTCTTAGTGGAAATGCTGGCAGCGAGGAAAATTCATCTGTATTTTCGGATCCATCTAGTTCTCTTAGTGGTGGTAATGAGCATGAAAATGACTCTGAGAAAAGTAGTGTTGCCTCAAATATGTCTGTTGATGAAAATGATGATCAACCTGAGGCTCTCCAGGAAGATCCAACCCTTCCTGTTTCCCATCCCCCTGAAGGTGTGTCTCTAAATTCCGGGACCAACAACGAGCCTGCTGGAAAACAGGTTGCAGGTCCCAAGGAGAGGAAACTTTCAGGTAAATTTCAATGGTTTTGGAAGTTTGGGCGGAATACTGCTGGTGAGGAGACTTCGGAAAAGGGAAGCAGCACATGTGAGGCTACAAAACCTGGCACCGAAGCCAGTAATCAGATTAATTCAATAGGATCTTCGTCTGTCAATGGATCTTGCAGCTCTTATGCCAGTAGCAAAGGAGAGAGCACGGATCAGAATGTGATAGGTACTTTGAGGAACTTTGGACAGTCCATGCTTGAACATATTCAGGTAATTCTTTCCAAGATAATGCTTCCAAGACAGACAGTCTGAAAGTTGTTAAAATATGAAACAAAAGTATGATATGTTGTGGAAAATTGGCTTGATATATGGATTGATTTACATCAATACATGTTTAGTCTGCCAGGGAGACGGGTCATAGTTTCTCTACCTGCTATGATTTTCTTTCCGCTTCACATGTAATTTATGTAGCTTTCAAATTTCTGGGGAATTCTAGGAAGTAGTTTGGCCTTTGACTTGTCAGCGAAGCAAAACTATAGTGATATGGTATATGTTTTTTTGTTAGGCATTCAAACTGAACTTTTCTTAATCATTTGTGCTGCAGATAATCGAGTCTGTTTTCCAGCAAGATAGGGGTCAGGTGGGTTCATTGGAGAATTTCTCCAAAACTGCTCTTGTTGGCAAAGGACAAGTCACAGCCATGACAGCTCTTAAAGAGCTTCGGAAAATCAGCAATCTCTTATCTGAGATGTGAGTTGAGTTTTAATTATATATACCTGTATATACATTTTGTAATTAATATTCTTTTAGTGGTAATAAAAGTGAGTTTTGGCTCCTTGCTGTTACCCCTCCCCACCCAAAAATAAAAAATTGAGCTTCAGCAAGTTTGCATTTCTCTACACGCATTTTGATATGAGTTCTGTCATGACTGCTTATTATCAAACCCTTGCTTCTCAGAATCCTTTACAATAACCTGACAGTCAGGTTCAGGAATGCTCACTAGTAAAATTGCAAACAGGAGGAAGACTGATTTAACTTTGCTGGAAACCATTATTTCTGTTACTTGAGAGACATCATTACTTTATCCTAAAGCCAAGGTGAACTGACCGGATCTCTAAAGAATGGTCTGAATTATTTATTATTATTATTATTATTATTATTATTTTAATTTTTAGTATTCACATCCCATACACTTTATGCTTGACCAAGCCAAGAGTGTGTGTGAGAGAGAGAGCATAATTCAAAGCAGAATTTTAAATGCCACAAAGAGGACTTCATATATGGATTGATGCACTGGCAGCCAAGCCAACTCACTAGAACTGGCACTTGCAGTTATAACCAACCTGGTCTGAATTGGCTCACCTTTGGTACTTGTTCTATGAGAGAAACTGCCATGCTTGGTTCGCATATAATTTTGGGTTAATACGAGGGGATATGTCTTGGATTACAGCTAAAGCTAGCGATGTTCCCTGAATTTATCGACAGTAATATCTCGAATCACTATATTTTGTAAAAACAATGCCCTCCAATTTGGGGAAAGAGAGTTCAACTAGGATTCATGCAAGACTCTGAACGTGCACCATGATAAAAGAGTCCAATACCTTAACCATTTAGACCACTGGACAGATCACTCATCTTTAGTTTGACAAGTGACAACTCGAGAAGCAGAGAACCAAGTCCATTTGCTCTCGAGGGATTGGTTCATATCACCTGGTCAGGTCGAGAGAGCTAAAATAACGGGCAAATGCATCAGCACCTAGCTATAACAAGGAAAAAGTGAAACTGACTGAGTTGGAAAAGGTGCGCAGTAACTAAGAAGTAACAGCAACCTGAAAATTTTTATTCTACTTAATCACAAACCAAGAATCAAATTTAGCATAGTAACTTGGCGTAGCAGAAATTTACATTAGATGTGAAATCCTAAATCCATAATCATCGAACTATTCTAGTGGAGCCATAATTGCATATACATACAATATGTATCAAAGTTGTCAATAAAGAGAAAGGGGGACGAACTCTTCAGATTATTTCAAAAGGGGAAAGAACGGGAGAAAACGACAGAAACAACTCTTCCCCGCCTCTATGCTGGTTTGGGAGGTTTTGTTACCAGCTAAAGTATGGTCTAATCTATGTGGTGAAAGCCTGGGAGAAGAGAGGTGATAAAACCGAAGACAATCATCTGAATCTCCTTCACAATTCCCCACCAGTTGTGGCCCCCATTGTCTCCGCCAGGTTCAGCAACATTTTCATTCTCAGCTGCTTGGTTACCATCCTCTGCAGGTCTATTCTCATTCTCAACTGCAGGTTGTCCCTCTGCAAAAAGTTGTCGAATGATTGTCAAAAAGTCACTAAAACAACAATCACAAATATAATTTCCTCTCAACTTCAATCAGCTTTCTCTATCCAAATCATGTTTTCAGGCCACAGGGATTCAGGTAACAACAAAATGAAAGACAGTGAGAAGGATGTAATGCTGCCATTCACTACGATAGGTACCAAGGGGTTCTGTGTTACATATTCACATTGTTGTGACATTGTTTATAAAGACCATAGTGTGAATATTACCTGTACCTGTCTTCCTAACAAAACAAACAAATAGACTACACAACATTGGTGCAATAATCAATAAGACAAGATTGGAAGTATGATCAAATTGGAATATCAGCATGATATAGCAACAATAATCTGAGCTTATGAAAGCATTGCTTCTGTAACTTGCTTTAACGCCCCCCCATGAATATTAAATTTCTACAGATGAGAAAAATGCTTACAAGGCAGTTCAAAAGCACATATTTCACACAAACAATTAACAATTTGTATGTAAAACAATCTGTTGTTCTCTCCTGATATGAAATCACTCTTAAGAAACCTCCACTCAAAACCAGTCCAGCAGAACAATCCTTCCACAAGAAAAAAAAAATGTTGTTTTTATGGGCACACAGGCACCCAATTGTACCCCATGTTTGACCAAGAGCACTGAAAACACTCTACTTATATCTCATAGATAAGCAAGATTCTTCACCACCAGGTCAAGAAAAGGTAAACATAACCTGAATGAGAAAATCAATCAAACTTCATAATTACAGTTGATACAATGCAAAGACAAAGTTCAGTTAGTCAATTTTAGTTGATATGGGTCCAAGTTTCATGTATCCATTACTATGTGGAAAATAGCACAAATACGCTTGCATACCATACAATTGGAAATAAAATATCAACGTGAATCCCCATTCCCTAAAATATAATTAAATTGAAACCCAGAAAACATCCAAAATCCTTAGTATGCATTTGGAAGAACAATACCTGCCAAAGCAACATCTTCATTCTGCCTTGTTGCAGCATTTTCCGCCCTGACAGCAGGCCTAGGTGGACGGGGAGGAGCAGCTGCCCTTTGCATACTTTGTGAGAGCCATTGTACTAACGGTGTCAGAGCTCCAGTTTGGTACCTACAACACTCATTGAAAAGGTTCAGCTTCCAGGTGCATGACTTACCAAAAATAGCTTCACATGAACAATAAAAGGCTACAACTTGGAGGGGCACAACAAATTATTTAATGTGATGTTTGTGATTGGAAAGAGAACATTTAAAACAAGGGACAGGGTGTGTATGAGCTTGACTAGTTAGCTTGAACTTTTCTTCTCTCTGAAATTAAAACTAGTATACAGTAATAAGAAAAAAAAGCTACGTGAACAATTTATCTCAAACAACAAATCATTTGAAAGTTTAGTACTTACAAATAGACAAGTGAAGCAAAAAACACAAGGACAAGAAGCCTTTGTCTTGATCCATCTTGGTTAAACAAAAAGATTACGGCTGCCAGCTTAAGTATGAGAAACAAATCCAACTGAAATGCAATTTGAAATCTCCTAACAACAATTTGCCTTTGAGCTGCAGGCTGCTGCAGTTGCTGTTGCTGTTGTCCCCCTTGTGCTTGATCACTGGTTGCCCCAGCCTCAGGAGTCGGTCTACTGTTGAGCAAAGAATATGAAGAAACAGCAATCTTTAATTAGCAGTTCATGTAATCCATTTAACAACAAAGATATATCACCTTGTTAACCACCATCAAGCATCATTACTCGGTAGCAGGGGTGATAGGTAGAATTGTTACAGTATCTATGTATGTGTGCAAGTACTCTCCTGTGAACAATGCTATGAGCCTTGGATATTGACAGTTTACACAACACAGACATACTTACGTAGGTATGTTGAGCGTGAGAGGAATTAGGGTGTTTGAAGGAAGTCCAGCAATTGGTCCCATAAATTGAGGAACAGGCACTGCATAAATGCCAGGTCCATGATTCGCTTGTTCTTGATTTTGCATATCATTTAACCCTGGAACTAGTGCAGGATACATAACAGGAAACATCTGAAAACCACCATCTGGATAAGCTGGAAAACCAGAGAATGCCGACGGCACCTGAGGTAACAAAACCACCAGAGAATGATCAATCGCAACATAACCACACCGAATTCATTCCAAATGCACAAATCAATAGCACAAGGAGAAAAAATCTTTGACTAACAACAGCAAAAACATAAATAAATAAACTTCAATTCATTTCATTTTTTTGTCAGCTAAAACAAAAACCAATTTATAAAAACTGGTCAAAAGCCAACAACATAAGAACCCATCAATCTCCTTTTGTGTTAAGGACTACTACCCATTAATGAAAAATAAGACTTGAAAACGAAAATTGAAGAAATTTAGAGAATGGAATTGGAAATTGAGAAATACCCATGGTTGCTTGAGCTTATCTTCGGGAGAATTTTGTGTGTTAGAAGATTGATTCACGCTCGACGACACCGTCTCTGGTTGTTCTGCCATTGTTAAGAGTTTGATCTTTGTGTTTCTTTCTTTTTAGTTTGATAACATAAATAAATATATATATATAGGGGCTTTTTTCATAGTTGACGAATCAGTCTCTGCCACGTTTACATGATGATGTGTAAGATTTAAACCATGGTGATAAAATATTTGTTACTTTTAGGTTTTAACTACAATTTTTTTTTTATAGGTAAACAGATTCTTGATTTTCTTTTTTTGGTTAAACACAATTCAATTTTTGATATTTTAATTTTTTTATATTTGGATTCATTAGTTAGATGAAGTTTCATTTTGAACAACAAACACAGGAATGATAAAAACATATTTGATTATTAAAAATAATATATAAAAATAATTTTAAAATAATTTTTTTTAAAAAAATAAATAACAATATATCTTATCTGTTTTAACTATTTCCATGTCTTAAGAGTGATCAAAATAAAAAAGTTAAAAGCTCTTAGATATTAATTATAACAAAGTTAAAATACATTCTTAAAGTTAACTTTTATTTTATTTTATTTATTTTTATGATGAGTTTAATCTACTCTTAAAAAAGAGCTTTAATTATTATTATTTAATTTAATCAAGACATTTTATTTATTTTTATGATGGGTTTAATCTACTCTTCTTTATTATTATTTAATTTAATTAAGAAATCAACCATGTTTAAAATACTATTTACTAAAAAATACATTAAAATAATATATTTTTTTTTATTTTTAAAATTTATTTTTAACAATAACACATTAAAATAATTTGAAAACAGTAAAAAAAATATTAATAAAAAATATTTTTTAATTTTTTTCAAAAATATTTTTAAAACAAAAACTAAACACAACAAAAAAATTCAGTTTAAGTTTAACTTAAAAATGTAATAAGAAATTTAAAACCAAAATTGAAAAAAATTATTGGATAAAATTCAATTCAATTCTATTTTAGTTTTACTAGAATAAATTGAATACTCCACAAAAAAAATCACTAAATTTCCAAATCAGATGAGAAAAAACCTAAAACACACACAAACAAGCTGTGTTCGCTCATGCTTCCTAGTCCAACCAGAGTTCTGTGGATTCAGACATGCCCCTCTTTCAGAAAGCATAATAAATCTAAAGATCGTTCAAGACTTGTTTGTGTATTTAATTTTGTATGCATTTACTTGAAAGCTACAAGAAACTGTTCACAAAATGATCATGCAGCTTGATATCCTGTTCACTACATTTACTGATATCTGAACTGTTCCAGTCCTCAAACAACGGACAACCAGCATAACATTAGGGTTAGACTACAATGTCGTAGAACAGGAGAGTTAAGAATAACTACAAGAATTCTCCGGACAATAAACAACCAGGATTGCTTCTGCTTCTGTACAACATCGGTGTCATTTCTAATTCATCTTCTTTCTTTGACGCGGAGATTTTTTTTGAGGAAATTGAACCTGGTAATTCAAAATAGAGAGACATCAAAATATGCACAATTCAGATGCAAATTTTACCTGAATTAACAATGCCATGTACTCTGCAGGCCATTAGCTTGAGAGCAAGGAGCCCTCGTATCAGTAAAATTTTTCTCAAATTATTCTGTTATGAACATTGAAATGTATTATGATGCAAAATGTTACATCATCACAGTTTAAACCAGAAGGGCCGCTCTCACTATCATAAAATCACTGCTACAAATGACTGTTGATGTGTTGGAGACCAAAATAGCTAGGCCAAGCCAAGAGCTGGAGGCAATATAATCTCAAGAAATGATAAATTGAGCCCATTCCACTAAATCTAATGCTAATTTCAATGTCAAATATGGGATGCGTCATTCAGAACTAGGAAGTGTGAGGGCAAAGACACAATGTTAACCTGAGAAACCAGCCTGTCATGTGATATGAATCTTATCCTTCCTCATCCTCCAAAGATGAACCTGCCAAAATCAGCACCTCCAATTTCCCATCTACCTCATTCCCCTGCACTACCACTTCCCTTCCCACCTCACCCCCCTCCTTTCGGTCCACCTTAATATTTACATGTCCCTTCTCCTCCTTCACTGCCACATCAATATCAGTTGGGCCTGTTAAAACCTCCACTACCACTTTCCCTTCCATCTCCTCAGGAGGCACCACCTTCAAATCCACCCGCTCCTCCTCCTCCTCCTCATTCACCTTCACATTGATTCCAGCTGTATCAGCAGCCAAGAAAAATAGGTATCAATATAAAACTATTAAACTGCAATAATAAATGACTCATTCTTTTATACCATAGGTTGTCCAATGTTTTCCGATAAAAGACTCAACCAAAACATAGTCACACGGAAGTAACAATAATAAAAACATTTTCCAAAAACAATTATGATAATAACCGATTGGGGAAATGTTACTACCCACAACAATTCAAGCGATTCCAGCTTCCTATTTCAAATGCATCACCTCTTCCTCATAAACAGTAGCAAAACTCCATGATATTAACAGCAACGTAGAATTCCTCCATTTTGACGTCCTAATTCATACATCACATTTTGACATTATGCATGATAACTCAACAATGATCCAGAATTGGTAAACTTTTCAATTTAATCCTTTACGTATCTTTCACAACTACATTGAGGGAATACCATTAGTTTAGGCCAGTCTTACTTTTTCAACAGCTACAAGGGTCAGGAACACAAACCGGCAAAAAAGAATCAAGTCAAGATGGCAAAAGAAGCAATGGCTTTTCATAAATTACATTATCAAACAGCAGCATTCATAAATTAAACCCCAATCAATCATAAAAAAACAAATCTTGCATGCAAACATCACACCCCAAAACTCAACAGAAAGAACATGCAACCACTTCTTAGTAGCTCCAAAATTAGCCATAACGGAATCTCAAAAGCACACACAACAAAGAATTCATTTTAACCAACAAAATTAAACAAAACCTCATTTCTCCAAAGCTCCAAACTAGCATACAAAAAAAAAAAAACAAAGTAAATTAAATAAAAGATAAAATTTTCAATATTCCCAGGATTAAACAAAACCCCATTTCACAACACCTCCAAAAAACACATACCTTTAATAAAATAAGAAGCGGAAGGCCATCCACGACAAGTTGTAAGCGAAAGCGTTTCTTCATCACTAAGATTACAACCAGCAAACTTATGAATCAAATCGTTAACACTCAATATGGGTGGAACCCAAAAAGACGACCCTGGTCTAAAAGGCAACCAATCAGGTGTTGATTTTTGAAGCATTACACGGTGAAGAATCTCCTCAAGTTTCTTAATAAAAAACCCTTCTTCATCTTCACTCCCATTACCACCGTCTGATTGAAGTGATGGTGAGGAGAGATTGATTTCGATCAGTTGGGGTTTTGATGAACGGTGGCGGTGGTGGAGGTAGAGAGGGATTAACGGTGGTGATTTGAGGGGAGTATGGTTGGTAGTGCAGTGGTGGAATAGGGATTTAGAGAGAATATTAGCTGCCATTACTGCCTGATTTTTTTGGCAAGGATAGTTTCGTAGATATTTATAGCCAATGAGGACTGCACTTGATACCGCGTCGGTTAGACCTATTATTGATCGTTTTGGATTGGGTTTTATCCATCAGAGTTGAGTTTGGGTCGATTCGGTTTAAAGCCTGATCATACGACGGTTGAGTTAATTTAGGTTAAATCAAGTTTACTTTTTTTTTTTTAAATAAAATAACATTATTTTTATTAAAACAGAAACAGTTTTTTCTACCGGTTCAGACCCTGGGTAAGTGGTTTATTGGATTTAGCTGCTAAGCAAGGTCGGATTTTGTAACACTGTCATCTTGTAACATTATCAAACTTGGTTCAGCTCGGCCTGCAAGTTAGCTGCCTGGTAATGGCCATATTTGCTATAAAACTTGCTAGAAAGTTAGACATCAAACTCGAGTCCGCGAGACATGTGTACTGAAGAGAGTACAAGCTTCATCAGTTTTAGAGATATAGCAAGAGAGACCCCTGAACCTGAATCACCGTGATGAGCGAGTAACACCACCAGCACCGGCGTTGTCAGGATTTCGAACTCAGTGATGCACCTCCACCATTCACCAGTCGTAGACAGGCATGGTCCCCAAAACTCCAATGTTTGTGCATTAGGTTCTAAACAATGTATGCCTGTATCAATATCCTTGTGAAGCTCTTGAGCCAACCACAATTCAGGTTCTTGATTGTGAGAACCTAGTTCCTTAACATTGTTCCTACTTCTACCTGAGCACATAATCCAGTTAAGTAAAGTTAACATTAGAGAGTAATATAAAAATATTTTTGAAACTTTTTTTTAATAATGATCAAATGGTTATAAATTCAAATAAGATGAATAACATTTTCATTCGATTCTCTCATGAACATCTTCTGTCGCGGTCAGTCACATTTATGATTGAAAACAATGTCCAAACATGTGTCAGAGAAATTACATCCACTGATCCAAAATGAAGGATCTATTGTTCCTCGGTACAAAAATAAATGAAGTTATTTACTGGGTGAACAACTAATCAGCTTTCACCAGAAAAAAAAAAAAAAAAAAAAAAACAGAGAAGGGATAGACTAATCAAACTTCGTAGGAAACAAAAAAGAATTCTCTGCTACTCCAAAGAATCAAAGAATGAACTCAAATCGGGAAAGAAGGGCCTCTAGATTAACATGTGGTTTCCTTGATGCGGTGCAGAACCTCGTGGGAAACTCGAAAATTCATCCGCAAATGGGTTGGCAGGACCCATCTGTCCCATTTGAGGCATTTGCTGTTGAGGATATTGTGGTTGATATTGATAAGGTACCATTGTCATTGATTGATTTTGTTGGTAGTGCTGTTGCATCATCATTTGTTGCTGATGGTACTGCTGCTGTTGCTGAGCCATCATCTCCATCTGCACATTTGTTGGGGGTGCTATGCTGTTGGACATTGCAAATGGGTCCGGTTGTTCAAATGGATTGTTCATAGCAGTGGCACCATATCCATACCCTGCATTTTGCAATTGTATTTGCCTCCTTGCAGCATCGTCTTCATACAAACTATCAAGTAATAGCCGGTCAAAACCACCACCCTGACCCACAAAACCAGAACACGATCATGAGTAAATGAAAACAGTTACCACATTTTCATGGACCGCACTGGCAGAATGATTCAGCTGCAAATGGGATTCACCTACATTCATTGAGGCAATATGCTACTTTAAAGCTACTAAACTGTAGTCAAGTGAATCCTACTTGATTTAGTTGAAAGTAGGATTCAATGACCTTCAATGAGGCAATATGCAACGCTCAAGTTACAAAACTGCAGCGAGTGAATCCTATTTGAGTTAACAGAAACTTAGGTTGAGCTTGCTCTAGGATCAAGCATACGAAAGCAAGAAATCAGCCAGGCTCAGTGTTTCAAATCAATTCAATCAATCAAAATGCCAACTCGAGCGATTTACTACCTGATCCTAGAACAACCTCCATCTACATTTCTAGTAACTCCATTACATTACAGAGAAGGTGAAACTAATGACTTCAGGTTGGGATTTTCAAGAAAGACATATCAGTGCACACTTACATGAACCAACTTCAATGATAACAAGCAAACTGTTCTAGGCTCTAGAAAAGAATAAGATATTACCAAGTGAAGGTTGTTTGCTCAGTTCTTCACTCAAATCTCAAATGCAACCAGTAGTCATTTGAATATATTTGTTATATTTATCACGGAAAAGGAAGAGCATAAAACTGACCATTTTGTTTTGTGCTGGTTGGCTAGTAGGGTTGCTTTTAGTGGTAACAAGTGCTAATTCCCAACCTGTTGCATTTGGCTTACCAAGTTCACGCAAAGCATTTGATGAAGCCAGAGGATCGGCACCTGCATCAATGTTAACATTAAGTACTTTTTTTCATACGAGACGTGCAATGTATGATAAATAGGATGGTCAAGACGCATGGTGCAGAGATTGGAAAAGAACTTTTATGTTCATAATTCTTTTTGTTTCAAAGAACAAAATAATCAATTTCAACCGTTAGACCACAAAGATTGTGTCACCAGATGTGAGGTGAAAGAGAATAGCTCGGGTTCTTGAGTGGTACTAATCACTGCCCATACTCTTAAAACTTTTTTCTGTCTCATCAGAGCACTTCAGAAGAGAAATAGCAATATAACCATTTAAAGAAGGTGAATTGATTTTCTATATCATTTAATCAATAGAAGATGGAAACGCTACTCCAAATGAACTTCATACTCTACCGCACAGACATGAACTTAAAGTTTCTTGATAAGAATAAATCAATCGCTATGTGCACTACCAGGTGGAACAATTGCAAGAGCCAATGCATTGCTTTCCTCTAGCTCTGCAGCTTTTGGATTTATTTCATTCAGACCCTGCGACAAAATATGAAAACAACGTGAATGAGAACTCAAGATATCAACTTCAAACGAAATGCGGAAAAATTTTGATCTTACCAGCAAATCTCCAGTAGCATCAGTGGATACTAATGGAGGTTCTACCTCCTCTTCCTCAGGCTTGGCTTCTTCCTCCATATCTATCAATGTTTCTTCAACATCAGCCTTTTCAACTTGCTCTGCAGGTTCTGAAGGCTCCTCAGGTTTCTCGGGCTCTCTCTGTGTATACTCCTAGTAGTGAAACAGTATGTTATCACAAACCCAAAATATAGAGGTGTCACATTCCATTTTCCCATACTTCAAAGGTCATTTCAACACATTTGAATAAAGACTGGGCCAATTGAGGATACAATTATCAGAGGAAAAAAATCTTCAACCATCTCAATTAAAAGCAAACAGCTACGGACAGAATTTCTCACCAGTTTCCTGGGGACAGAACCCGACTGAGGTGCTTCCTTAACGTATTCTTCCATTGTTGCAAGAAAAGTTGGAGGGGGCTGCTCAATACAGAAAAGTCGGTAAGAACCAGCTGTGGTCATTCACTAAATGTTTCCAGTTTGGTAGAAAAGAGAACCTGTCTCAGTGTTGGAAACTGAAAGTTCCTTGCAAGCTCCAAACCTTTGCAATAGTCATAAAATTCAGCAAGACATTCAGCCTGAACAACCAAAATTGAATTAGAAACTAGACAAATAAGCACAACTAAAACACATAATAAGGCATAACTATCGACTGAAACCAGTGTCAGCATAACAAAATCTATGAAGAGTAACATGGTTGTAAAACCTGTTGGCCAGCTCTTTTGTACGTATTAAGAGCTTTGACTGCATTGTGTTTTGACATTTCAAAAAACTGCATAAACATTTGGAATTTATGTTAATGGAGGGAAAAAAAACTAGGAGGACAAATACAATTAATTAATCCAAGATGAAATTACAAACTTGAATAAAAGTTTTACCATGTCCACAAGATTGATAATTCCATCATTGATTGCACAATAGATTTTAAAGCTCTCCTTCAAGACCTGCATTTTTTTTTTTTGGATTTAGAATTAAAAAGAAAAAAAGCAAAAAGAAAAAAAGAAAAAGTGTTTGTATAATGACCACTGCATAGAACATTAGATGTTTTATATGGTTATCAACAGCCCTATGGAAGAACTTGGATAAATATGAAGAAACCGTCATGAAATAACAAAGGCAACAATTGTTTGCATATGCATTCCAAGAATCATGCATTGCGACCAGGCTTCCAGATTTTCTTTTTCGGTCTCAGGTTAACAAGAAAAGGGAAAAACAAACACTTGAAGTCACCTTTTGCACTATCCCTAGCAGGTTACAAGAACTAAAAAGACAGCACCGTAATGCTTCAAGAGAATGATTTAAAAATAAGGGACTGCAGCTCACTACACAATCTTATCCCTATAATAAGGATGAAGAAAGTGCACTGTCACCGATCCATACAGTTATGAAATTCACAGCTCAACTGGTAGATGAAATAATTTAAATTTCAGTTATATATGAACTGGTTTTCACTGAAAGATTCCCCAGTCATGCACAATTTCACCCAAGTACTTGCGCAAAAAACACTTCTGAAAACACTGTTGCAAGAAATACACGTTTGTATCATGCATACCAGGGCCAAGGCATACTGTACGAGATAATTGGTATAAGCACCACCTTCAGGCTGCAAAAATTAGAGGAAGTGAGAAGGAAAGGGCTATAAAATGGAAGATAATTCGATGGTTAGGAGATATCAAAGCCAAAAAAAGAAATCTCTTTATTCCAAGATCATAATTATACAAATTTGTTACTAAAATACACCCTTACCTGGCAACCAATTAGACGATAAAGAAGCTGCTGCAGTGCAGGTAGCTGCTCCAACAGATCCTCTCGATTCAAAAGCCGTGTTTTACTATGCACCTGTTATAACAAGTACACACTTAATTCTGGACCATGATAGTAGCATATTCTGATGCCAGGTTAGAATATGATTCCAAATTAATGCACAGAACAGAAGAAACCTTGGTTGCCCCTGGTGATGTTTTTGTCAGACGCTCAGCCTCAATGTCGAATTTCAAAGTCTTAAAACATTCCAATCTTTCCTCTAGAAAAAGAGCATAAGTACGAACCCACGCGGAGCAATCCCAGGCTGCATTTCAGATATAGCAATCTAAAAAGCTATTGATATTCAAAATTCAAAGCTACTTCACATCAACTGACAAAAACAATATTGAACATAGGCTACATACCCAGCGGACTAGAGTCATCTTTAAAATTGGATATTTGGAGAATATTTCCTCTGTATAAGTAGTTCAAGAGCTCCTCTCGGAATGTAGGATCGCCTTCTCTCAATGTCCTATGAATGACTATCAATGTCTTTATCGCAACCTGTGTAAGGACATCCGAATTTCCAAAATCAAGTTCCATCTATTTTATCTAGGAAATATTCGCATTGATGAAAACTCGCATTACAATTATGACACGACTATGCTTAGATCAAAACTCATTTATATATACAAGTTCAAATGTTCCTTTATAATCTAAGAAACAATCACTACATGTTAAACAAAACAACAATAATTAATCAAGATTAAAAGAAAGATCAACATTACAATCCAATTTCGCGTCTTGGCTAATCTCCTAGCAAGTGCATGAATGCAGTATGCCACATCTGCTCGAGGTCTCATTGCTGATGTTGCCGAAAATATTTCTACAAAAACAAAAGGAAACAAAAACAAACATAATCGAATATTCCCTAATAAAAATCCAAAACAATATATCACAAGATAAACCCATCTCCACAATTCAATTACACATTCAAAAAACACAATCACAATCACAGATCAAAATCTTCAACACCCCATTTCAAAACTTAAACTTACTTCTAACATGGCGTTCCTTAGGAGGGCATTCAACATGATTGGTAGCCTTTACAATGGCTATATCCAATTCCTTCCATTCAAAAACCAAATAAAAATAAAAATAAATCCATAACAAAAATTTAAACATAAAAAGAAAAGAACCCATTAAACAAAAAGGGATAAAGAATCCAAAAAATAAAACAAAAATCTCACCTTGTATTCACTATTGACCTTTGCAAGGCCAACTTTTGTTGTATCCTTAAGAGCCCCATAAGCTTTTCTAAGACTTGTAAACGTTCCCATTTATCTCAAATTTTAGCTTCTTTGATTTTCGTTTTTTAAAAAGATTTCAAAGTGAAAGATGACAAGAAAAAAACCCCTCCCCCAAAAAAAAAAAAGAAAGAAGAGGAAGACCTCCTGTTTCTCTCTCTCTCTCTCTCTCCCTCTCTCTTTCTGTTTTTTCTGTTAACCTCCAAAATGTTCGCAACCAAACTGGAGGGCTTGTTTAGTAATTTGTACATACAGTCGATGATTAGATGGCTAATTAATCATAATTTAGGATTTTGATATTTTAATTTTTAAGGTTGGATGATTTAATCATAGGTATGACATTCGAGTCACCAGTTAATTTGTGGGTTAAGAAATCAAATTATTATTATTTTTTTTATTAAAATTATTGTCATTTCAACCTTTTTTTCAACGGGTTGAGTATTATAATCATGTATTTAATTTTGTTTTAAGCATAAAAAAGGGCGGGTGATGTTCTGTTTTCTTAAGAAATTACATAAATGTCCATTTTTGTTTGAATTTCGGGTGGTTTAAGGTATGGCCTGTATGGTCATTGAGTTGGCCCAACGTGGGGAACTATACATGAATAGGCTGGCAATGCCTGCCCAAGGTACCAGCAAGCTAGGTGTATAATTCCAATTTTGATTTAGTCTTTTTTTTTTTTAATTGAATGATCCAAATAGCTAGATGTTGGGTTTGACATTTTGTTTATAATTTCCTGATTTTTTTTATGTGTAATGAGCTGTGTTTAATGAGAACTTTATTAATTTTTTTTTTTTTTTTTAAAGAAAATCTTTTCTCATGAAATTTACGTTCAATAATTGCAAGTTTTAAACTGCCATCCATGTTGATATTATATTATTCTATGCTATTTTTTTTTTTTAAATAGTAAAATAATATTAATTAAAAAAGTTATTAGATTTGACCTGATCGGATCATGGTTTATCAACGATTTTTAACTTAGTTAACTTTCTATATATATTACAGACACCCACAATGTATTATTACATTTTACTTATTTTTTTACTAGGATAATTTTTGGTAGCTTATTTAAAACGTGTTTGCTTTATAATGGAGAATTAATGATATATTAACTTAAAAACACAAAAACCTAAATCACTTTCTCTTTCTCGATGTTGAGTAGGCACTGTACATTAGACATATCTTCATGACGACAAATTTCAACATTATACTATTTTAATTTGATACATTGCTAATTTGGTGTTGTAAATGCTAGCCATTGCCATCACGCGACATGGTCATCATCAACACTATGGCCCAAACACCCACACTTGATACTAAAAAAAATTCTCAGCTCTTCTCAACGTATTTTTTCGAGTTGCATAAAGTCAGAATATGTCACCACACATCATCCATGCACATGAATTTTTTTATATTTTTATTGATAGATTTTAAGAATAAACTTTTATACAAGTTCGCACATATTTTCTAGTCAGACAATACAAATATAAATAATTTTTTATGCAATTAGACACTTATTTTTTTTCAATGGATGGATTTTTCTAGTTAATATATCACTAACTTTCATCAAACACTTCATCAACAATGTACCAAATACTATTTTTAATAGCATACATTAACATTTTAATTAATCAATCAATTTTCATGTGATTCCCGACATGAGTTGATTTGATCAAGGTTTAAAAATACATTAGTCACCAAAAAAATAAAATATGTTCTAATAAGTCATATTTTCTCAAACCCAACACATTTTTTCTCAATTCTTGCACATTATTTTTCTAATACATATACCAATTTAAGCATAAAAAAATCTCTCGAGCCAATAATCAGACCAAGACATCAAGCTCACAATCAAGCACACACGTTTTGTCCAAGGATCAAATTAAACTCATGAAATTGCTTTATTTCCATGTGAGGTTTTTTCACAACCGAGAATACAATCATTCTAAGCTTCTTTTGTTTCTAACAAAAAACAACAACTTAGAAGTGGGTAATCATAATACATGGTACTAAACCCAAGTAAAACTTGATATCAAAATTACATTTTTCCTCCAATAATTGAGCATAGAAATAATAGTGCGATATAACATTTAAAGTATTTATTATGACTTGTGGTACTTGGCATAAAAAAATGTCTAAGTTGCAACCATCTTCTTAAAACACTTAATTTATTTAGGGTCTATCATATTAAATTAGTCACATCTTGATAAGGACTTTGACACAGTCTAGCTGCTCCAGAAGTTGGAAAGCTTTATTTATATCTTCCAACATAACTTGATGAGTCAAAAGTTCATCGAGATTGAATTCCTGAACAAAATCATACACATAAAATGTATTGATTAGCGTTCTAAGATTAAATAAAAAATAAATTTATTTATTTCTTATTGAAATTGTATATTTTTAAAATAAAAATACAGGGATATATGTTCTCTCTGCCTCCATTTTTTGTTTTTCCAGTCTTGACAGTAACCATACACTACTCTATATATTAGTGTAAATCTAAGTATTTATTAACGAATTACATGTTCTACATATATATTCACTCTATATGAAGCTAATATATTTAACTCACCTTATTTTTGCATTTGTCAAGCAAAATGGGGAGATGGGATTTAATTTTGAGACCTCCAAAAAGAGAATCCTTCAAAGTTCCACCACATAAAAGAGATAGGGAGTTGATGGACACAGTTAGATCAGTTCCGGCACCAACTACAAATGTTTCTCCTTTCCCCTAACATCATATAAAAATAGTTAACTCTTAATATAATATCCATACATCCTTAAACAGCACCATAATTTAAGTAACCCAGCTCATAATTCAGACTAGATGTTAAAAAAAAAACCTCAGAATTAATTCAATTTAACCTGGTTGACATGAGAAGTTAACCTAATACAGCACAAGTGCACTTAGGCTAAGAGAAGCAGAAACTTACTGGTTTTGTTGCCAGGAGGGCTTCGTTAGTCAAGGGTCCGACACCGGTGCACTCGAAGCAGTAATCCACACCCAATCCACCTGTCATGTCTTTTATCAGTTCTGAAATAGGTCTGTTGAAGTATTCATCTGCGTTTATAAAATCAGTCATTCCAAAGGCTTGCCCTTTCTCTCTTTTCTTTTCATTCTTGTCTACTCCGATTATTTTTGTTGCCCCTTGCATTCTAGCTCCCTCTATGGCCTGCAATTTGTACAAAGAATCTGCATTAATTATCAAATCTGATTCATTGACTAGTGCTTTGAAATAATTAAAGAAAATGAAAGACCAAAAAGGGAAAAGAAGAAGAAGTAAGAAATTGTTAATTTGCAATACCCCTAATCCAACAGCGCCTAGACCAATGACAGCAACACTTGATCCCATCTCAACATTAGCTTCCCTCCAAGCTGACCCAAATCCAGTTGAGAACCCACATGAAAGGAAGCTTGCATGAGGAAGATCTATGCTTGGATCAATCTTGACAACGTAATTGGTATCAATCACCATGTATTCAGACCATGTTGAACATGTAATTAGGTGATACAATTTTTGTCCATTAATGGAAATTCTTGAAGTGCCATCAGGCATTAGCCCATTGAGGATTAACGGGTACTTCAAGCATAAATTGGTCTTCCCGGACGTGCAATTCTCACATTCTTGGCACTCTCCAAGGTAGGCTGGAATCACAAGGTCTCCTTCTTTAAGATCTCTTACTCCTTCACCTATGCTTTCCACCACTCTACAATACATACATGTTAGATTTAGACGAATAGGGATACATATAAACATACATAATCAAGGCTAACGTACCCAACTCCTTCATGGCCTAGGACTCGAGGGAAAAGAGGCTGAAAAGCAAGATAGGTGAAATTAACAAAGAAGTTAACAAAGTTAGTTGATAACTTATTGTGAGGCAAGTTGTAACACTAACAATCAGGGATCCTTTGGCATATAAGGTATCGGTATGGCATAAACTAGCACACAACACCTTCACACGAATCTCAGAAAACTTTGGTGGCTCCACCTGTATCTCTTCCACCTTCAATGGCTCCCCTACTCCCCAGCATACTGCAGCTGCCACAGCACATCCCGAGCAAAATAAAAGAAGGATTACAGTGAAAGAAATTGCCGACGCAAATTTGCAAGCATACGCATTTAGCAGATTCTGAACATACCTTTGCATGTGATAACCTGTGAGCTGCTGCTCATTGACATTGTTGAGGAGTTATTGACCCTGCTGGCTGCTTGTGCAGGCTCGGCGTTTGTATAGAATCTAGCTAGAATCTTGAAGATCTCACCTAAACTATACCCCACACGCACGCCACACATTCATTTACGCATCCATGTTAAAGCTGGCACATTTATGCCTGTTCCATGCATGCATTTTCTGTTAAAAATTAAGTCCTCTCCATTACACAATCATTAAACCTCGTTGATCTAGCATAGTTCCACGGGACATGACCTCTAATACACGTTTTGTAACTAAACGTTTAGACAGATTGCTAATTTTCCCATTAATTTTATATAATTTCCGCAACCATATCGATATCGTGGTCAAACAATTCGTAATGACGTGTCCGTAAATACCGGCCTCAAGTTCTGACTATTAAAAGATGGGGTCAAATATCTTATGAAGAGAAGACATTCTTTCAAAATAGCATTGATTCAAGCTTTTTTAAAGTCAAAGTTTTGTTTAATTTATGGTAACTTGCTTGATTTGTGATGCAAAGCTTTGGCTGGGTCCACCCTGAATTAGGTGACGTTTAAATTTATTATCAATTGAGTCTAAATCTTTTTTTTATTATTATTATTATTTTACTGTAAACGTAATTGTTGTTCGGTTATAATATCAATCTTTCATCCATTCGTTAATAGTAATAGTTAAAATATTTTGATTAACTTGTATGTGATTTACACATGCTTTTCAAAAGCTTCCATACAAGCTACCATGCACTTTTGCTAAAAAAGAAAATTCTAACACCAAATCAATAAGAAAATTCTACCACAATAAAGATTTTATTGATGTTATTATCTAGTAATTTGAGAGAATTAGAAATTTTAAATTAGATATCGGTCATAAAAATTCAGGTACTAAATTAGTTATAATTAAAGAAAGGTAGACATCACCCTTAAATCATCATTTCAAGTGAAATGTTACCCTTACTTATGTTTTTATTTATTTAAATACTATAATATTTTTAGCTTGCTTACAATTTATTTTTTAAAGGTTAATGTCAGTCCTTAAAAATAGGAGTCACGTCAAAAAATGACACTAGTTTTTAAAAACAAGAAACTCGTTGAAAAATTGATGTTTAAACCTTAAAAAAAGAGTTACGTCTAAGTTGCAAAAAAAAAAAAAATTGGTTTAATCTATATTTGTTTTTAAACTTTTGACATTGATCATTTAAAAAAAAAAAACAAAGAGATATATTGACGAATAACATTCATTTCTAAAAAAAAAAAAAAAAGATTATGTTGGAATTGCTAAAAAATAACCATAACCCATACTTGAGAATTGAGCTTTGGACTCGGGTTGTCATTCTTCTTTATATATATTTCAAGTATTTTACAAAATACAAGAAAAATAAAATATCCTTAGAAGACCTCAAAATTACCTAAGTATCGCTATACAGGAGAAAAAGATAGAAATACCCTTTGAAATTACAAAAATATCCTTGGTGGCGCGTGTTCCTCACATGCGGCCAATGTTGGAGAAGGAGAGATTTTTCAATGAGATTTCAGGCCAAAAGAGCAGATTCTGTTATATCTCGGTGGAAGGATTCTAATAGTAGTGGTAGTGATTGTTGTTGATTGCTGATAAGAGAGAATCAACAATTTGAAGCTTTGGGTAGCTGAAAACGTCGCGCGCCTCAGCCAATGATAACAACCTGGGGTTTTCTCACGAGGAAGAGATGAGGCTTTATGTGGTTTTCCGACGGATTGAGGTGGCTAGAGTTGAGAGATTTGAGGAGAGCGAGAATTGCTGGCAATATGGCAATAGAAGAGAAAGTCTATGGGGTTTGCTAAGGTGAGGACATGAGCATGGTAATCTAATGCATCTAAAGCTTGTGGATTATTGAATCACTTCTAAATTAATATTTTGGCTACGGTTCACTTGATCTGATGATTCTGATTCAAATATTTTTTTCAGTGTAATAAGATGCACCGTATGCTTAGTACACTAGATGACGTGACATGATATAATCAGTTGAGAGACTTTTTAAGGATGGAGATGGATTTGAGTTTTAATTTAGTATGATAAGCCATATTAGATTAGATTCAATTAAGAGTTCAAAACTAATATTATTAGATATAATGTATAAATAATAATTAGGATATTTTTGGTATTTTTTAAATTATTTTTTTTAAAATCAATATTTTACCAGCACGACGGAAAACTTGAGTTATTAACATATTCATATTAATTTTTTTTTTCAAAGTTACAATGGTAAGGAGAGACG
Organism: Populus alba; assembly: GCF_005239225.2. Lineage (NCBI taxonomy): Eukaryota > Viridiplantae > Streptophyta > Magnoliopsida > Malpighiales > Salicaceae > Populus > Populus alba. The sequence goes on along the minus strand of NC_133301.1, from coordinate 14,884,025 downwards.
AACACAACAACAAGAGATATGCAGCATCTTGAAGAAAATTTTCACCGACATTAACTTCATTCAAAAATTTGCTTCTACTTTATTATTTTCTTTTATTACACACACACACACACACATATATATATATATATACAAGTAAAACTAAAAGCTCACATTAATATAAAAAGCTTGTTTTCAACAGTTAAAAATTAATTTCAAACATCAAAAATTATTTTTTAACTAATGTTAACCAAGTGGATTTAATTTTGACCCCAAATAACCTAAAACTCATTTTTTTATCTTTAGTTGCCCTGATAAACTCAATTTTAAAAAAATTAATGGTTTTAACCCAAAATAGTAGGAAACACATTTTTTATTCCCGATCAACATGATTTAGCCTGTACTAACCTGATGGGATTAATTTTAATCGAAAATGATAATTTTGACTCGAGATGCCCCCGAAACTTATTTTTTTATCCTGATCAATACGGTTTGAACTGTATTAACCTGGTGAACTCGGTTTTTGATGGAAAAAAAAACAATTGACCTAAAAAAATATATATTTTTGAATATTAAACTTTTTCTTAATTTTTCTTAGATTTTTCTGAACAAAAGTAGAGTAACATAAGAGAAATTTTTTCGGAGAATCTAAAATTGGAGTATTACATTAATTTTGCATAGAACTTGATATTGATCGTTAAAAGTTATTGAAAATATCTATAAAAAAAAAAAAAAAAAACATGTTGTCCGTCGTAGCTCGTGGCTACTAATATTCTTGAGAATATTGCAATAAATTGAGAATTCCCAGCTCTTTTTTATTTTCTAACAAAAAGCAAGTAGAAGCGGGTTCTACAGGGCAATAACAAAACACTGTACTAAACCCAAAGTAAAACTCTTTATATCAAAATCACATCTTTTCTCCCATAATCGAACACGGATGCAATAGTGTGATACAGCATTTTAAGTTTTTATTATAAGCTATGGTACCTGACTTCGAAAAGAAATAAATATCTAGCTGCATCCATTTTTTGAAACGCCTTATTTATTCAAGAGTCTACCGTATTAAATTCGTTACATGTTGATAAGGACCTTGAGACAGTCTTCTTGCTGCAGGAGTTGAAAAGCTTTGTTTATATCTTCCAACATAACTTGATGGGTCAAAAGTTCATCCAGATTGAATTCCTAAATAAAATCATGCACATAAGTTGCATTAATCTGGTTAGTTTTTTCAACATAGAAAGAATAGATACACAAAAAACAAAAACATACGTACCCCGTTGAAGAAACATATTATACATAGACCTGATATTCATTCTATATGAAGCTAATATATTTAACCCACCTTATTTTTGCATTTGTCAAGCAAAATGGGGAGATGGGATTTAATTTGGAGCCCCCCAAAAATAGAACCCTTCAAAGTTCCACCACAAATTAGAGGTAGGAAGTCGATGGACACAGTTTGATGAGTTCCAGCACCAACTATAAATGTTTCTCCTTTCCCCTAACATCATATATATATAAAAAAAAAACGAAAGTAAACTCTTAATATAGTATATATCCATGCATCTTTAAATCAAGTTTTTAAACTCGGACTAGCTTGAAAAGTCTATTTGAGACCCAAGTCATAATTCAGACCAGATATAAAAAAAAATAGCTCACAATAAATCCAATTTAACCTGGTTGATACGACAAGTTGACCTAATATAGCACACTTAGGTTGAGAGAAGCAGAAACTTACTGGTTTTGTTGCCAGGAGGGCTTCGTTAATCAAAGGTCCGACACCGGTGCACTCAAAGCAGTAATCCACACCCAATCCACCTGTCATGTCTTTTATCAGTTCTGAAATAGGTCTGTTGAAGTATTCATCTGCGTTTATAAAATCAGTCATTCCAAAGGCTTGCCCTTTCTCTCTTTTCTTTTCATTCTTGTCTACTCCGATTATTTTTGTCGCCCCTTGCATTCTAGCTCCCTCTATGGCCTGCAATTTGTACAAAGAATCTGCATTAATTATCAAATCTGATTCATTGACCAGTGCTTAGAGATAATTAAGGAAAATTAAGTACCAAAAGGGGAAAAAAGAAGAAGTAAGAAATTGTTAATTTGCAATACCCCTAATCCAACAGCGCCTAGACCAAGGACAGCAACACTTGATCCCTTCTCAACATTAGCTTCCCTCCAAGCTGACCCAAATCCAGTTGAGAAACCACATGAAAGGAAGCTTGCATGAGAAAGATCTATGCTTGGATCAATCTTGACAACGTAATTGGTATCAATCACCATGTATTCAGACCATGTTGAGCATGTAAAAAGGTGATACAATTTTTGTCCATTAATGGACATTCTTGAAGTGCCATCAGGCATTAGCCCATTGAGGATTAACGGGTACTTCAAGCATAAATTGGTCTTCCCGGACATGCAATTCTCACATTCTTGGCACTCCCCAAGGTAGGCTGGAATGACAAGGTCTCCTTCTTTAAGATCTCTTACTCCTTCACCTATGCTTTCCACCACTCTACAGTACACACATCTTAGATTTAGACGAATAGGGATATACATAAGCATACATAATCAAGGGTAACGTACCCAACTCCTTCATGGCCTAGGACTCGAGGGAAAAGAGGCTGAAAAGCAAGATCGGTGAAATTAACAAAGAAGTTAACAAAGTTAATTGATAACTTGGGAGGCAAGTTGTAATACTAACAATCAGGAATCCTTTGCCATATAAGGCATCGGTATGGCATAAACTAGCACATAAGACCTTCACACGAATCTCAGAAAACTTTGGCGGCTCCACCTGTATCTCTTCCACCTTCAATGGCTCCCCTACTCCGCAGCATACTGCAGCTGCCACAGCACATCCCGAGCAAAATAAAAGAAGGATTACAGTGAAAGAAATTGCCGACGCAAATTTGCAAGCATACGCATTTAGCAGATTCTGAACATACCTTTGCATGTGATAACCTGTGAGCTGCTGCTCTTTGACATTGTTGAGGAGTTATTGACCCTGCTTGTGCAGGCTCGGCGTTTATAAAAAATCTAGCTAGAATCTTGATGACCTCACCTAAACTATACCCCACACGCACTGACGCACACCACACATTCTTTAAAAGATGGGATCAAATATTCTTCAAATATCTTTAAAAAATCTAGCTTTTTTTAAAGTCAAAGTTTTGTTTATTTTATGGTAACTTGCTTGATTTGGGATACAAAGCTTTGGCTGGGTCCACCCTGAATTAGGTGACGTTTAAATTTATTATCAATTGAGTCTAAATCTTTTGTTTTTTTTTTTTTTTTTAATTTTACTGTAAACGTAATTGATGTTTGGTTATAATATCAATCTTTCATCCTTTCGTTAATAGTAATAGTTAAAATATTTTGATTAACTTGTACGTGATTTACACATGCTTTTCAAAAGCTTCCATACGAGCTACCATGCACTTTTGCTAAAAATGAAAATTATAACACCAAATCAATAAGAAAATTCTACCACAATAAATATTTTATTGATGTTGTTATCTAGTAATTTAAAAGAATTAAAAATCTTAAATTGGATATTAGTCATAAAAATTCAGATACTGGATTAGTTATGATTGAAGAAAAGTAGGCATCACTCTTAAATCATCATTTCAAGTGAAATGTTAATTACCTTTACTTGTGTTTTTATTTATTCAAATACCATAATATTTTAAGCTTCCTTATAATTTATTTTTTTTAAAAGGTTAATGTTGGTCCTTAAAAAATAAGAGTCGCGTCAAAAAATGACACTAGTTTCTAAAAATAAGAGACTCGTTGAAAAATTGATGTTTAAACCTTAAAAGAAGAGTTACATCTAAGTTGCAAAAAAAAAAAAAAAATTGGTATAATCCATTTGACATCAATCATTTAAAAAAAAACAAAGAGATATATCAACAAATAACATTTATTTCTAAAAAGAAAGATTATGTTGGAATCGCTAAAAAATAACCATAACCCATATTTGAGAATTGAACTTTGGACCCTCGTTGTCATTCTTCTTTATATATATTTCAAGTATTTTACAAAATACAAGAAAAATAAAATACTCTTAGAAGTAGGGGTGATTATTTTCGGTTCGGTTCGGTTTTTATCTAAAAAGGTAACCAAAATAAAAATTTGAAAAACTGAAAAATTTAAACCGGAACCTAACCGGAACCGGTTCAAACCGACCGGTTTCGATTCGGTCCGGTTCGGTTTTTTAACATAAAAACCGGAAAAACCTATATCAAACCGACCGGGTTTTTTTAACAATCTTCTCTATAGCTTCTCCAGCTTCCCTCTCGTTCTTCCCTACAAACCCCACAATTTCGAAAGCCCAATTACTCAACAAACAACAAATCTGTCATCATAAGCTTTATGAAAACTATCATGGGACTGCAGACTACAAAGTTCTGGTAAGACAGCAAGAATTACAAACACATGATGTACAAGAGCGAAAAATTACAAACCCATGATGTACAAAGCTTTAATCTTTCTTTTAAGCCTTACAAGAATTACAACAGGAGTTGCGTCAACCTTAAAAAAAAAAAAAAAAAAGGACACAAAACCGCGATGAGAGGAAACAAACACTGAAGCCTTGAAGAGGAAGATGAAGATTTGAAGCATACACTAAACCAGTCCCTGGGTTGTTAGATTTGAAGATGAAGATTGAAGCCTTGTTGAAGTTTTGTTAGATGATTAGAAGTCTAGATCTGGCCATGAAGTTTTGTAAAGTGATGGACGAGAGTGTGGGAGATTGAGATTTGAGATTTGAGAGTTGTGGCTTGTGGGGGCTGGGGGTGGGGCGGCTGCTGGATGCAGAAGGAGGGGGGAGTGTTAGGGTTAAAAATTTATAAAAGGTATTTATAGTATTTTTTTTAACTGAACCGGTTCGGTTCGGTTCGGTTTTTTCGGTTTCAGGCTTATCAAACCGAAACCGAACCAAACCGGTCGGTTTTTTAAAAATTCTAATCGGTTTTTTTTTTCGGTTCAGTTTTTTCGGTTATTTTTTTTCGGGTTTTCTCGGTTTAATCGGTTTTTCGGTTTTTTTGCTCACCCCTACTTAAAAGACCTCAAAATTACCTGAGTGTCACTGTATAGGAGAAAAAGATATAAATACCCTTTGAAATTACAAAAGTACCCTTGGTGGCGCGTGTTGCTCACATGTGGCCATTGTTGGAGAAGGAGAGATTTTTTAATGAGATTTCAAGCCAAAAAGGGTAGATTCTGTTATATCTCGGTGGAAGGATTCTAATGGTGGTGGTGGTGGTGGTTTTTGATTGCTGATAAAGAGAGAATCGACATTTTGAAGCTTTGGGTAGCTGAAGACGTCGTGACCTTTTTTTGGTAAGATGAGGCGCCTAAGTCAATGATAGCAACCTGGGTTTTCTCACGAGGAGGAGATGAGGCTTTATGTGGTTGTCCGACGAATTAAGGTGGCCAGAGTTGAGAGATTTGAGGAGAGCGAGAATTGCCGACAAGAGAAGAGAAAGTCTATAGGGTTTGCTAAGGTAAGGACGCGAGCATGGTAATCTAATGCTTCTGAAGCTTGTGGATCATTGGGTCACTTCAAAATTAATTATTCGGCTACGGTTCACTTAATTTGATGATTCCGATTGACAAATATTTTTTTCGGTGTAATAAGATGCACTGTATACTTAGTACACTAGATAACGTGACAGGATATGATCAATTGAGAGATTTTTTAAGGGCTGAGATGGATTTGAGTTTTAATTTAGTATTGTAAGCCATATTAGATTAGATTCAATCAAGAGTTTAAAACTAATATTATTAGATATAATGTATAAATAATGATTAGGATATTTTTGGTATTTTTTTGAATTGTTTTTTTTTTAAATCAATATCTTACCAGCAAGAAGAAAAACTTGAGTTATTAACATATTCGTATTAACTTTTTTTTTTTCAAAATTACAATGGTAAGGAGAGACGAACATTTATGTCCAGGAAACACAACAACAAGAGATATGCAGCATCTTGAAGAAAATTTTCACCAACATTAACTTCTCTATTCAAAAACTTACTTCTACTTTATTATTTTCTTTTATTATATATAATAATAAATATATATATACAAGTAAAACTAAAAAGCTCACATTAATATTAGAAAAGGCTTGTTTCAACAGTTAAAAATTAATTTTGATTACTGAAAAATTAATTTCAAACTAACAAAAAACATAAAACCTGAGTCATTTTTTGCAAAATAGTTGCATTGTTAGGGCTAATTGAGTTTTTCACTTTCAAAGCTTCGTCGGAGTAATTCCGATGTCATCGTCACTTGAGACTACCTAGATCTAGTAGAGAGGATGCACACCTTTCATATGGATCTATTCTTACTCAATTTAAAGGTTTGTAACTCTACATTCATTCATTCATTCAATGTGCTAACATGATTAGCTTCAAATCTAAAAATTGAGTGATGATGATACGATTCAGCCTTATAATACGACCCAAGTAAGGTCAAATTCAGATTTTGGCGTAAAAAGCGCAACAGTCTAGGTTTACGACAACAACCATAATTCTCAATCCGACCGTTGGATCGGGCTAATATTTTATGTGGACTCTCCAAACATGTTTTACTACCTTGGATTAAAAATTCAGGTCAATCAAAGTTCGGGAAGGAACCGCAATACTGGTCAACGGAGGCTATATGAATTTTGTTATTTACTTCCATTTGACTTGTGGACTTTCTATTTGGTTAGGATTCTTTTTCTATAAGGATGTGGCAGCTAATTTTGAGAATTTCCTAGTTCTACAAGGTTCTTTAATGAGCTGCAATATAATCTACAAGTGTGGCAGTGATTCATTAATGTTTCAGAATCCTTTTCTTATAAGGATTCCTTATTCATCCTAGCTACATAAAGAAAGAAGGGCTAGTGGTTTTTAATAACAGATTAGTTATTTTTATTTTTTTCTTTAATGTTTGGGCTTAATTAAAAATTTGTTTTAAACTAGGGTCCAAGGCTTGTTTGGATCAGGTTATGGGCTTTTCAGTCTAGGGTTTTGGGCCAATTTTGAGTGGACCTCATATAAGTCCACATAAGGGGTCCTTTAGGGTTAAATTTTCAAGAACTATTTAAACTCATGTAAGCTAAAATTTCTGCAGCTTTGATGATTATTATTCTGAATTTTTCAGTTTTAATGTGTGAAAGTGATTCTTGCATTCTTCAGTTCTTGAACAAATTGAATTTGACTTATCGAAGATTAATTGGCTTCGCGACGTCATTCTACTCATTCCAATAGTGTTGGTGCCTTGGGCAAGTTTCCATTGTGTCACACTCCTATCAGACCTATTTCAGCTTTCCGGGATCAGATCTCAATCTTGATTGTGGGTTGCGTGACCACGTGATCATAAGGTTTGCATCAGACAACTATTTAGGAATAAGATGTTAGAGACTTTCATAATTGAGATGTAAATGTCTAATTTTATAGAAATAAAGTTATAGAGGGGATATTCCTCTTTCATTTGCAAAAAATCTCATGCCATTTGGAATTCTAAAACTCTAAAATGAGCATTTGAAATATGCAAACCTAATCATCATGAACTGCCCAGAAAGAAACTGAATAAAAGCTAAATGACATATTGTCTGGGTTAAAACCATAGAAATTACGGTTTTAAATTTGAGATTTAAAAAGTCTTAATTTAGTCCTTTTTCTTCCAATTATGGCATATACACCTTTAATTAACAACAACAAAAAACTTTTTAGTTGCATGCAATTTAACTCTCGCTATAGTTCCAAACTCAAATTTCAACCTTTAAGTTTGACTTTTTTTCATTTTGATCCTGATTCTGAATTTATGCATTTTGACCGTTAATTGACAACAAACTTTTTTTTTTAATTTGGCCTCTAATTTGATCAATTTCAGCCCTTATATTCACATGCATTTTCATGTTTGATCCTTAGTTTTAGATTTCTTCAATCAAGTCCCTAATTGCCCATCAAACTTCAATATGTATGTAATTAGGTCCCTGATTTGACTAAATTAACTCTTAAAAATTACAATTTGAATTCAGACTTTAATTTCTTCCAATTAAAGCCTAAATTGACTTTTAAAAATCAATATTTCTAGCAATTAAGCTTTCAATAAATTCAAATAAACCTTAAAAAATTCTAATTTAATCTTGAAACATCCAATTTTGAATTTTTCTCCTCAAGTTGAATTTTATGAGTTTGTTATTGTGTTGTGGTGTGTTTTTTCAAAAATACTTTTCATTTGATATATTAAGATGATTTTTTTTTCATATTTTTTATATTAGCATATCAAAACCATAAAAAAATACTTAAAAAAAATCAATTTGATATTTTTTTAATAGAAGCCACGGTACCTCAAACAAAATATTAATTATAAATCATTTTTCTTGAAGTAGTTAGTATGATGATTTACCTTAAGTTTCAGAATTTTCAAAGTTTTTTTTTTTTTTATTATTATCTATAATTATGGTAAAATAAAATTAAATAAGATAATAAAAAAGGACTTACCCTTACATGGTACTCTATAATTTCATGTTTTTAGATAAGTTTTAATGATTTATTTTTTTCTTTAGTTTTGAAGATTTTAATTTCTTAATTTTAGTGGCAAAATTGCCACTTAAGATAATATTCCATTTCATTTTTTTTATAATTTGATAAAAATTAATATTATCATAATCGATTGACTCAGGGTAAGGCTCTAGTCATGAATCAATAAAGTTAACCCTAATTTTTTTATAAAAAAATGGTCAAAATAACATACAAGTTTTTTACTCTGGTTTTATCCCAAGCTTTTTACTCAGGTTTGGTTAAAATCCGAAGACATAAAGTCATGTTTTGGGCTAGTTATGAATACCAATCTACATGACCTAAAATAAATATATATCCTTAAAATTTGAAAAAATTAAATGTTTGTCGAGTTCATTATGTGCTAAATAGTTATGTATCATACTATTTGAGTTCATGTTCAAATTATGGGTATGTGAAACCCTATTAGGTCGGGTTTGGGTATTAATAGTACAAAACTCAATCCATGGATATCCATTGTTATTCATAGAAAAAACATAAATTTTCAAGTATTTTTGCTTAATAGCATGTTTTTTTTCCCTTTAATTGCCAAACTAACACAATTTGAAATAAAATAACAGGATTTGTATATATTATGATTGAAAAACACAAGATTTAAAGTTGTCACTGTTTAAAAACTTGACATTTTAAAAAAATCTCAAATGAGTTAGCACAAATTATAATAAAGACAGAGAAAAGAGAAAATAAAAAGAAAGAAAAAAAAAGGCTCTAAAGGTTCATCAAAGCTGTATTATAACTTTACTAGTACAATTAAAAAGATATCGACGAAATAAATCTAACGACATCAAGAAAATCACTAACTATGACTAGTGTGGGCTACGCTTAGAGCATCTCCAATGGAAGATGCTATTTTAAAGAGGCAAATTGATAAAATAGCATTTTGAATAGTATAAATATAGTTTTTTTTACCATGCATATTCCAATGGAAAAAAGTCATTTGAAAAGCCAATTCTATTAGAATAGAATAAATAAGTGTTTTATTATTATTTTTTTTAATGATTTTGATGTATTTTTTTTCACATGGCTAGATTTAATTGGCTTATTCTTTTATTTGACCCCACTTGGTTAGTTTTGGCTCTTTTGAGAGATATGTAGGAAATAACATTTGTGGGAAAGAAAAGATATTTTAACATTTTGTTTGGCTTTACTCTTGGAGTATAAAAAATAAGCAAAGAAAAGCCAAAATATTATTTTTTTTTATTTTTTTTGGCTATCCATTTAGCTTCTCCATTGGAGATGCTCTTATTGCCAAAAGTAAATGAGCCACCTGCCTTCTTTGGGTGATGAACAATATGGCCTACTCCAAAATTATTGGTGATTTTTTTTTTTTGTATCATTGCATTTGTTTTGTTGAAATTCTTTTTATAGTATTAGTAATATTGTAATTGGAGCTTTTGAGCTCGTTTGGCTACGCGGCTGCAGCGGCGTTTTAATTAAAACGCAGTTTGCAATCGTTTGGTTAAAGGAAAAAGAGATATAATGTTTACTGGGTCCCATTTTTTTTTGCGTTGGAAACACAGTATTTGAAAAGTAAGAATTCATTGCTTTTTTTGCACTGTTCACGTTAATGTGCACTGTTCATGTGAGCAGTGCAAGAGAATTGCACTGTTCATTTAAAAAATAGTGAACAGTGCAATTCTCTTGCACTGCATGGACCTCCTCTTTTTTTTTTTTTATATATTTTTTTATTTTAGTGTGTTAGTTTTTTTAACATTTAAAAAAAAAACTTAGTTTAAAGTGAATTTTATACATATAATATTTTATCTAATTTTATTACATGATAAAAAAAATTATGAAAACTGTAGTTCTTGTCGGATGTATTTCGTACGTAATGGAATTATAGATGGTTTCATGGAATAATAAAAAATATTTTATATAAAATATGATTTATTTTATGATATAATAGCAATAGTTAAATCCACAATATTTAAATTAAAAATCATCAATATTAATATATATTTTTTAAATTTATTTTATAACCTCAATTTTAAAAGCATTCTTAACTAAACACATTAAATTATTTTTCTTCAACCTTAATTTCAACTACAGTTTTAACCAAATACCTATTTTTTCAAACCAACCTCAACTAAAAATATTTTTTATAAAACAACTTTTTTCAAACTACAACCACAACAACTACCGCAATACCAAACACATTTTTTATGTGCCTTCAAAACCTTTTTTTTTCTTTTTCTCTCTTCTATATTTTTATTATAATTTATGCTAATTCATCTGAAATTCTTTTGCATTTCCAAACATTGATAACTTTAAATCTCGTATAAACTATATTATTTCACAATTTATTTTTAAATTGTGTTATTTTACCTATTAAAAAAGTTGTTAAATTAAAAAAAAAAATCAAAATTTCCTTGAGATGGATATCACCAATATTGACGGTCCATGATTTTACAAACACATCCAATTAACCGTACCAGAATATTTCCTTCGCTCCCCACTCCCCACCCTCTCGCCTCTCTCTATAGTCTATAAATTTCTCCGCTCATCAACGAGAACCTGATCCCCAAGTTAAAAAAAAAAATAGGTTTAGGGTTTTATCGATCCCACTCGATCAAATGGCATTAAGGAAGCTCTACAGCGAAATTAAGGGCTTGAAAGTTAAGGAATTGCCTGACCACGTGAAGCCGATGCTGTCAATTGGTTATGTGAAGAAAGCAGTGCAAAGAGGAATGGATAATTACCATGCGAAGTATATAGAAACAAGCTCAATCGATCCACTTCTTCATGTTTGCTATGGTGGCATGATTTTGTCTTACCTTATTGCTCTTCCTGAGGAACGCCGTCATCTTGAGCACCAGCAACATGCTAAGGAGCATGGTGGGCACTAGGGAGTGACGGTTTTTATCGGTCTTTTTATTAAAGGTAGCGCTTTCGGTATTTATTGGTGATTTTGCTTGTGAGTTTTGTGTATTTTGATGGGATTTGATTGATCGATCGGTGTTTTTGGACAGTTTCCTTCTAGTCTTTTTGTTATTTTTTTTTTATTGTTGGGCTTTGTTGATGGATTTGGAAGCTCAAAAGGGTTGAGTAGATTTTTGGATGGTTTTATTGGTAGGTTTTGTTTGTTTTTTTATTACTTTCATGTGTTAAGGCACGTTTAGGTAGTTGATTTTGACATGTCTCTGAAATGTAGGCGGTTGGGTTTTTTTGTGGTGTGATTAGTGATTTTATTGGTGGTTTTTGTGTGGTTTTGATTGTATGTAATTATACATCAGTGGTTTTTGGGTTTGATTGTGGTTTGTCTAGGGGATTTCTTTGTTGGGTTTGATGTGAGAGAACGTTGAAGCGTATGTTTGGAATTTGTGTTTTGGGATTTTCATTTGGTGGGAGAACTGTAATGTGTGATTGGATTGTGTTGCTGGTTTTTTCCCCCCATTTCCCCCTGATTAATGAATCTAGGTTTCAGGGATTTTACTGGAGCTTTATTTTTCATTTTGTTCATTTTGTTAATTTCTATTGGTTGGCACATGAGCATGTCGAGTGGTTATCCTTAGTGATTACAGTTACATTCATGTTTTCGCTTTTAGTTCCCAGGTGGTTTTATAGGGTAATTGGTTGTTGGTTAATGTGATTTAGTGCCTTGGTCTTGGATTTCATTTTATTCATTTCAGGTTTAATATGGTAAAATAAAAAGAAGTGATTTGACTGGGAAGAGTTGTTTGAGTGGATGCAGAATACCATTTAACAAATGTTTGTTTATTTGGATGATTGAAGCGATGTGTTCAAGAAGGATGGGGTCGGGGAGGTGGGGTGGGGGTTTGGTGGAAAGGAGCGTGGTGGGAAATACTTGAATATACAATTTGGTTACAAGTTATGTGGTTGACTGTATTGTTTATTGGTTTTATCTACATTTTCTTTGCTATAGCTTGACAGTTTTGAAGTTCATAATGCCCGGAGTATTGATAATTAATTTTTTTTATGAATGTGTTGTGGATTCCTCTTTACTGTTTTCCTCTTGCTCTGTTAGATACTTGCAGTATCCTATTGTTAGAGTATTGGCTATGTAGTTTCCTAAGAGAACCTTTGCGTTTTTTCCTTAATTTTCTTCTAGACCCACTTTATGCTCTGCTTATATTACTTGTTAGAATCAGAAGGTTGGAAGAACTGAAAAGGGATCAAGTATGAGGGGAATTAAAATTCTGTTTGTGTTATGCCTAAGTCTTCCTGGATCATCTTATGCTATCTGTCCTATTCACAGCTTAATTTCATGGATGTATACCTTCATGAACCAATAGTTTAAAGGACAATGTTAGTGTACCCAATCTATTTTCCCTTTCATCACTGTTGATCCAATGTTCATTTGGACATCACATTGGCCTTCCTTTCTCTTTACCACCCCGCCTATAATAAAGTGCCCAACTTTGCAAATTGGTGTTTATCCCTGGATGTATACATTTGTTATGTGCATATACACCTTTGTACATTTGACAACCATACCACTGAAGCATTAACTAATATTATGTTCTTTGCTGTGCTACATGCTTAAGGTACGTGGTCATCTGATGCATGCATGGCACACAGTATTCTCTTTTTTTATTCCGGAGTTTATGAAATAAAGAATTTGTTTATGGTCTATTCATATAGATACCAAAGAGTTTTTTTTAATGCATAGGAAAAAGGGATTCACATGTGTATTTACAGGTTTTGATTTTGATGCTCTTTGCTAATAAGAATTGTGTATGAAGTTGTAAGGGTTCCCATAGGCATTGTCCCTTTGCCTAAACGCAAGCCTACCTTATGGTAGTAGTTTCTTTCTTGGAATGGAATCTTGAGTGCCTTGGCATCCTTTCTCTCCTTTAAATTTGACAACCATACCACTGAAGCATTGTAAAAAATCTGATGCATGCATGGGGGCCCATAGGCATTGTCCCTTTGCCTAAACGCAAGCCTACCTTATGGTAGTAGTTTCTTTCTTGGAATGGAATCTTGAGTGCCTTGGCATCCTTTCTCTCCTTTAAATTGCTTGAAAATTTCTGAATGGGGTTAATGAAACTTAAACTGTGGGGATAGGAGTTTTCTTTCTATGTTTTTTTTTTCTTGGAATAGGATTATTTTGGTGTCTGTTCTTTCCTTGTTTATGTTTAATGGAAACATAATGCTCTGTAGTTTTTTTGATGGGTGATATAAGTTCAAAGAGAAAAAAGTGTATGCTAAAAACATATCGCAAACAACTTCACACTCAATTTGCCTTATCTGAGTTGCTCTCTCTCTCTCATGTCTACGAAATAAATCTTTACTCAGATCTATTACATTTCTTTTTGACAGCCCAATTAGTATGTGTGCTTTGTAATGAGTGTTGCCATACCTCTCTATTAGAATAAAACTCATGTTTTATGAAATTCTTCATGCATGTGTGTATATCTATTGTGAGTTTTCAAATAATTTTGGAACCGAGTCTTGGCGTGCTCATCTGTGCTACATTTCCTGACAATTTTGGGTGGCTTGAGATCAGCAATGGTGTGTTGCTTACAACCTGAACCTTAACTCTTAACTAGATATAACTCAATATGGATTATTGCTGCACATGTATGTGCGGGTCCATGTCTCTGTTTGTGAAGGTAATCATATTTTATGGTTTTGACTCGACTGTTTCTCTTTGCAGGACTCGGTGAACCTTCTGGAAGTTGCTTTGGTGAACATTTATTTGCTTGGTGTTTTTTTGGTATTTCTGGACATTGTAGACTGGAAGATACTGTCTTTGCCAATGGTTTGCAGTCTGAAATGATGAAATAAAATACTTTTGACTGGTTGAACTTATTACTTTTGTGATCCACTGTTAAAATGAATGGTTACAAGAGAAACAACTGTGTTTTTGTTATTGATTACTACGTTCTTACCAAAGATCAATGATGGGTTCATTTTAATTTCCATTTTAGAATGTTGATTTTCTAAGTGAAATCTGGCAGAGTGATATGCCTTAATGTGTGGATTTCCCCTTTTTTCTTAGAGCTAATTCTGGCCCAAGCAATTTTATGGTGTTGAGGCAACACGTCCTTATAGCATAGCCATTGAACTGGCCCTTTCTTGTATGAGCCTCTATTTTTCTTTCTGGAACAAGAAAAATGGATTCTTGCCGATCCTGATCTCTTTCTTCTATGTTCTCTTTTTAGCTAAAATCCGCCAGTGTTCTAAGAAGATTGCCTGATCTAAATTCGTAGAGCTGTGGATGCATCATGCAAGGCTAGCTAGCAACTCGGCCTCAGCAAAAACCCTAATGAAGGATAAACACCTTGCCAGAGCAACCTCTTAAAATGCAATTTCAATATCATTTCAATATTAATAACTTTGCCAATAACTGAAAAACAAGACCCAAATCCCTGTCAAATGGGATCATTGATGCATGGGCTAAGGGGGCTTGCAATGATCACACATTTTCTTGGATCCACCTAGCTAGCTAATCCATGCAACTATACTTCTATAACTTCACCAATTAAACTAACTCATGTAAAATAAGCCTTTACAAGACTAGAAAAGTAGTTTCACACCATAAAAACAAGGATAATCCATCCCATCACAGAATTATCTGTTACAAACACTAATTAATCACAAAAAGGGTTTGAAAGTTTCATTTCCCTGTTTTTACACAAAGCAAAATAGTCCAATGCTGCACACATTACTGCAACACCCCCAAATTAAAGTAAAACGAGTAACAGCCAAATAAACATAATTCGAAGGGTTATATTGGCTTTGGATGATACTGAATTTGTTCCTTGCATTAGCATCACAAATTCAAAACTAAAAAAATATTTATGATACTTAAACTACTTATTATAACTAGCTTAGTTGATGAATTGACTCGATAATTTGCTAATAAAAATAATAATTCAAGCCAAGTTTCCTTCAAATCATTTAAGAAATTAATTCAATCAAATTCTGGTATCTTTGCGGTTCTATATATGATCTTGTTGAAATAAGTGGTAGCTTTTTTTTTTTTTTTTTTTTTAAATTTTAATTTCAAATAAAATCATTTTAATTTTTTTTATTCCAAAATATCACTCGACAAACCCACTGCTCAAACTTTAAATCGGGTTAATAATTATATTTAAGAGTGTGTTTTGATATAGTTTATAGAAATGTTTTTGAAAAAAAATAAAATTAATATTTTTATATTATTTTGATGTGATAATATCAAAAATAATTTTTTTAAAAATAAAAAAATATTATTTTAATATATTTTAAAATAAAAAAATATTTTAAAAAATAATTAACCTAAAAAAACACAGCCTAAATATTCATGTTCCAAAATTGGATCCAAAATATTCTAATATTTTTTAAAAATAATTAGTATTGATTTTGGTACCTTTTGGCAAGTAATTTCAATTAGTCACTTTCCTTTACGAGACAGAAAGAAACAGGGACTTGGAAGGCGAAAACCGTTGAGTGGCGCTTTTCGAGAAACAGCCATCCCTTTGCCAAATCATTCATTCAATCATCAGATTAAATATCTTCCACTTCACTTCTATTTAGACACCAAATCCCAGATTTCAAATTTCCAATTTCAAAACTTTGGAGCCTTTTTTAGGCCACAAATCACTCAAGAAAACCTCTCTCTGTGTCCTTTAAATACATGCTCTTTGTATTTCATAGTATAGTGCAGGAGGTGGAGATGTCTCATTCTTGAGTTTCTGAGGTACCCTTTTCTTCGTTATTGATTTTGAGCTTGCTTTCTTGGGCTGTCATTCTTTTTCTGTTTAGTTTTAATGTGAATATTTTTTGAGGTCTTGGTTTTGATTTGTCATCTGGGTTCTTCTTAAATTGTTTTTTTGATGATTATAGATTGGTTTCAATGCTAATGATGTTTGCCTTGGGGTGATTACCTTGTGATAATTTTGTTGGTGATCGTGGATGATTGTGGTTTATGAATCTAAGAATTTGTTTCTTGCAGCTTAAACGTGCTGGAATTAGAGTTGAGAATGTAATCCAGTGATCACCTTGAAGGATATTATTGTTAATGAATGACCATGGGTTTGATAGTCTTGGATGTGAAATGCATGGAATATTTTTTGGCTTTAATTGTCAAAGTTGTTTAGGGTTCCATGTTGATTTCGTTTTCCGTGGATGTTTGAATCTTAAAGATGATTAAAGAAAATTGAGTGTTCTTTAATTTTACTCTTAACATTGGACGTTACATTTTCTTTGTCTATGAAGAAATATTTCCAAATTTAGATTTATAATGATGCACAAAAAGTCAACGCATGGTTAGTTGTATTAGATGAAACATGCTGAAAAAGCTGACTTTTATGGAATTCAATGGAGGTAAAATTTCATGTTAGGTCATGCTTGAAACTAGAATTGAAAAGTTGTGGAAACTGTAGAATTATCTTTCCGATAGATCTTGAGCTTCTTCTTTATTTATGAGCAATAACTATACAGCTAAACGATTGCTTATACATCTGTAATGATATTTTCAGTTCTCACACATGAGAGATCAATATGGGTGATTCTGGAAAGAAATCAAAGCAGCAAGACTTGCACGAGTCTTCACCATCTGACACAGTGAATGGGTCGTTGCTGATTAAATCATTGAAGATAAAGAAGGGTGGCAAATTATCTCATAGAAAAAGCGAAAAAGCCAAAACTAAACCTCATCTGAAAACTATCATTAATTCCTCTGTATCAAAGAAAAAGGTTACTCCTAAGAAGGGCATCAGGAATGGCTCTACCAGTAGAAGATTGATTCACAGGAAAATTCTGCATAAAGCACTTGATAAGAAGGCCTCAAGAAATGGAGCTTCCTCAGAGCGCCAAGGCAAGCAGTTGTCAACTATTGATTCTGAGGGGAATGGAAAAAATGCTGATGAAGGTACAATTAAAAAAGTCAAGAAGAGGAAGCCTAAGAAAAGGCAAAAGGACAAGGTAAAGCTAGATGAACCATCACGCTTGCAGAGGAGAGCAAGGTACTTGATGATTAAAATGAAGCTGGAGCAGAATCTTATAGATGCTTACTCTGGAGAAGGTTGGAAAGGTAAAAGGTAAAGAGATTTTCTTACACATCATTCCTTTGAAAAATAAAGAGCATCTGCTAGTTAATTTCAGCTTTTGATTCCTTTGAAAAATAAAGAACATCTGATAGTTACTTTCAGCTTTTGATTACAAACCTATGGTTTAAGGAATCCTTTTAAAGTCTAACCACTTCTTAATCAGTGAGAAAATTTTATGTGAAAGATATAAAGGTGAAATATAATTGTTTTCAAATTGTTGGTGGAAGATGGTTCATTTTCTTGAAGCATGCCTTGTACAAACAAATTTATTCCAGGAAGAAGTTGGATGCTTGAATGAATATGCCCCCTTTCTTCTAATCCTGTTACATGAATTTTGATGAGTATCTATGTTTGAAAATTTTACCAGATTTGGAGCTATCTGATATTTCTAGGAAATTCTGATCAAATTTTTATATGGGATTCAATATTTCCCTACTGAAGTTGAGAATTAGGATAGGCTCAAAGACATTTCAATGTAAAGTTCAGCCAAAAGAATCTGGTGGATGTGTTAACTGTGTTTAATTTTTCATTTGCATATGCTTCGAGATGAATTTTCTTTTCAATCATTTATTCTTCAAAATTTGGAATATTTTACTGAATCTGTTCTCAGACCAAAGGAATTTTCCCAGTTTACGACATGCATAAATACAAAATGAAACAAAAAGAACTCTTCTGACTGGAAGTTCGAAATTGATAGAACCTTCAAATGATGGAAGAATTCCATTTGCTCTTATCTTTTACTGAATTTCTGTCACAGTCGAGAGAAGATTCGGCCAGAAAAGGAACTACTGAGAGCCAGGAAACAGATTTTGAAATGTAAACTTGGATTACGTGAAATAATTCGGCAGGTGGATTCTCTAAGTACAGTAGGATGTATTGAAGACGCTGTTATGGCTCCAGATGGATCTGTTTCCCATGAACATGTAAGCATGCAGAACCAGCATCAGCTTTGTGAGAATGTTCAGGATTGTAAAACATTAAAGAAGAATCAACCTTTTTAATGAATTCTTGCTAATAGAGACTGGTACCTAGTATTTCCTAAATTCGTGCATGCAGTTCTCAATAAGCATACTCACTTCTTGCTTCTCTCTATCAAGAAGCTGAAAAAGAACATGCTAATTTAGTAATTGGGCCATGGAATTGATTGAGGCAAAAAGAGACAAATACTGTCTAAGAAAAGTTGAAACATGCATTTTTTTTTCCCAACATCAACTTTGGAGTCCTTTTCTTTAGTCAAATTTGGGCTTAGATACTGCATGAACTTGGGCTCCAAGCACAATTGCTTATATTTATATTTTCTTTTCCATATTTTCATATAGATATTCTGTGCGAAGTGCAAATTGAATGAAGTTTCCCAAGATAATGATATTGTACTCTGTGATGGGACATGCAACTGTGCCTTCCACCAAAAATGCCTTGATCCTCCTTTGGATACTGAAAATAGTCAGTTCTACTCACTTCTCCTGTAAAACTTTTCTACTGAGTCATGAAACAAATTGATTGTTTCTAAGATTTTCTATACATTTGGTAATATGCACTTCTGCAGTACCTCCAGGAGATCAGGGATGGTTTTGCAAGTTCTGTGACTGTAGGATGGAAATTATAGAAGCCATGAATGCTCATTTGGGGACCCACTTCTCAGAGGACAGCGGTTGGCAGGTTATTGTTGAAATATTCTAAAGCCTTTTTCCTTGCAAAAAAAAAAAAAAAACCAAAACGGAAATAAAAGAATCTTGGTTTTGCTGCCCTGCTAACCAAACTGATGTTCACTCTTTCTTGAAGTAGGATATTTTCAAAGAAGAAGCAGCAGTACCAGATGGTGGAAATATGCTATTAAATCCAGAAGAAGAATGGCCTTCTGATGATTCTGAAGATGATGATTATGATCCAGAGAGGAGAGAGAACATCATGAGTGGAGCAGGTACTGATGATGATGCATCTGATGACACCAGCAATTCAACCCGCTTGAGTTGGTCTTCAGATGGTGAGGTTTTTTCAGGATCTAGGAGGTGGGAGGTGGATGGCTTGGACTTCAGAAACAATTCTATTTATAGCAGTTTAGATTCTGATGAAACCAGCGATGGGGAAATTATTTGTGGCCGTAGGCAGAGAAGAGCGGTTGATTATAAGAAGTTATACAATGTAAGTACTATAAATTCTTCTGCCATAAAATAAATATAGCATCACTAATTTTGCATATAACCAGAAGTCATGGTTGGTGTGACAGTCTTGAATCAACTTCATAGTTTGGTTTCTAATTTATGGGAAGAGGTGCGCATCTTTGGTGATTTTGAGTGGCCATACACTGGGATAAAAGTTGTGTTTTAAATTTTTAACTATATCTTCGTGATCAAGTTTGTACCATATTCAATAAGAAATGTTGAAGTACTAATGTATTTTAAAACTTAGGGGTCAAATTTAGGAGAATGAAAAAAATCTTTGGTGATTTTGAGTGGCCATACAATGGGATAAAAGTTGTGTTTTAAATTCTAAACTATATCTTCGTGAACAAGTTTATACCATATTCAATATGAAATGTTGAAGTACTAATGTATTTTCAAACTTAGGTGTCAAATTTAGGCGAAGGAAAAAAAAAACAAGGACCAACAAAAAGAATCGTGAATGATTTGTTTCACTAGACTTTGCTTTTGTTCCTCCACCATGCAGGATTAGTTTTTTGGTGGTGGTCTTATTGAAGGTTAATAGGTTTCTATGGTATTTTTCTTTGAAGTAGTTTACAAACATGTCAATAAATCATCTTAATCCAAAAGTTTAAATTGTCAGGTGAGGCTTCAAAAATTGTTTTATATTTATTTCTAACACATCCTTTCAAGTGAAAATTTTTTAAGTTCGAAACTTAGGTATGCCCTCTCAAGTGTGCTGCAATTTAATTTTAATTATAAGAAAGACTCATATACTACGACAAAGAAACATTTTATTCCAAAAGCTTCAGCAGCTAAATGAGGCGCCAATAATAGTTTTATGTTACTCTCTAACATGCAAACCGCTCCTAACATCATCATTGGAAGGGGAGTGAGTGGGCATTTCATAAATGCTTGTGTTAGACCATTGATTTTCCCAAATAAGCTAGTGATGGAAAGATCCAACACCAAAGACTCAACACCTTTTCTGTTTAGCTCTCAAATTTCTTCCATTGAAACAAATGATGTAGAGTTTTACATTTTATTTTTGAAGCTTTCTATTTCACGAGAGATAGCTCAGACTCCTTTATCTAATGCAATGTTATATTCTTTCCTATCAGGAGATGTTTGGAAAGGACGCTCCTGCACATGAGCAACCCAGCGAAGATGAAGATTGGGGTCCTAGTAAAAGAAAGCGACGAGAGAAGGAGTCAGATGCAGCCAGCACCCTAATGACTCTATATGAAAGTAAAAGAAGATGTAAAAATGATGCAACCATTGAAGGCATGATGAAGCTTCCACGAGACGCTCAAATTCGAAGGCCAATTTTCAGGCTCCCCCCTGATGCTGTTGAGGTAGTAGTTTTCTCCAAGTGTATTGTCAGATAATCTCTTATGTTCTCTCTTTTTATTTTTATTTATTAACTTAATTTGGTAAATTGCTTAAGCTATCTTTCCCTTTTCATGTGATTTCCCAGAAACTTCGCCAAGTATTTGCAGAGAATGAACTTCCATCTAGAACTGTCAAGGAGAATCTATCAAAAGAATTGGGCCTTGAACCTGGGAAGGTAACAACTTAAGCTACTCAATCAATGCATGCACTAGAATGATTTTTTGAAATAGAACTTACAGAATTACAATAGGATACATACACACCAAAAAGTAGAAAATGTGCCTTTTCTTTCTTCGTTTTACCTTTTGTGGCAGTACATTGTATTGTCCTTTAGGACTACTCTTTAACATCACCTTAGCTCTTCTTTACTTCCATGATCCGGTTATTTACATTCAATTTGCAATTTCAGGTTAGCAAATGGTTCAAGAATTCCCGTTATTTAGCTCTGAAGTCTAGAAAGGTAAGCTGGTATTTCATGTACATTAAATGCAACAGTTACAATTCTGCTTCAGCTCAGTATTCAAAGTCACTTCTTCAGTTGTAGATTTTCTCGAGTCCTTTTTCTATGTGGATCTTATAAATTGTTACTCAACAGTGATATTACAGCCAATATTTTGACCTTAATGTTTCTCAAATATGAACAATGTCTTTAGAACTGACAGAAGAATAATCATTTCTCCTGCATGCTCATTAGGTGCCAAGTTAAAATTATAAATTCCATGTCATTGCTGTTATCTGATTCATGTGATTATTCGAAAGTTAAAACTTTCAAATCTTATCTCTTAAGGTCGTTATGTGTTTTAGTTTTGTGTCTAACAATTCACTTGCACAACAGGTAGAGAAGGGAGAACAAGTTCATTATTCTAGTTCCAAAGTCTCTGCTGAACCCACTTTAAATGTCATGAAGGACAAAACTGCTGATCTTTCAATGTTAAAGGATAGCCAGGCAGAAACTGGGGTGTGTACCCCGAAGAATCTGAAAAGGATCTTGCAGAGGAAGAAGCCGAGGTCAATAAGTAAAAGTTTAAAGAAAAATGAACAGAAAAGAGGTTCCTTCGAATCACTTGCTAAAAGCAATGAGGTATTTTTTATTGTTAGGATTTGATCGTTTTCTTTCTTTTTTATTCTGGCTCAAAATCGTGTGCTGCCTCTATCCATCCATCTTGCTTCTCCTCTTTGCATCTCTGATTGCACTTCGATTAAAAACAATGAAGTCTTGAGTAATCAGATCAGGAGCTGAAAATTGTGTATTGTCTCAGTCAGCTGTCTTGATGGTTTGTGTGTGCGTGAGTTGGGTGTTGGGGGCAATCTATTCTTATGGGAAAAGGTGTCCTTAGAATCAAGATCTTTTAGAGTTTTTCTGTAGGATTGATGCATCTTACTCTTGCCATTCCCTATATTTAGACATGGAATTATTATTTCATTGTGTCCTCACGCTTGTTAGCATTTATCACTGTCAGATGAGTTTTGAGCACAATGATGATCTGAGCTTGAAGAAGTTGTTAAAAGCAAAACCAAAGGGAGTAAAGAAAAAGGGTAATCCTATTTCAGCAGCTGCTGAATCTGATATGGAGAAACTCTGTAGAGCAAAGACTAGAGTAGAGAATCTGAAGCAGAAACTGGTGAAACTACAAACTGGCAAAGCTTGGAAGTCATCCAAAATCCGTCCGCTAGACGAATCTGTTGTCTACGTTCCTATTGCTGAGCTAAGAGAAAAGAAATGACACTGAGAAACCTATATTATTATTTGCAATGCATTTTGTTGAACACTTTTGCAGGCAGAGCTGGCACTGTACATCTCTTGTTTCTAATCAGTGTAATGCCAATCATCGGACACTCCTTACACAAGCAACTTTGTTTTCTTAGAAAGAAAAAAATACAAAATTTCTCCTTTTTGCTCCAAAGCTATGATTCCTCTGGGTGCAATTTGGATGTGTTCCTTAGAGTTCAAGGTATAGGCTCAAAAGCTATCTCACAGATTGACCTAACCTTGCTCAAAAGCTATTCCCCTGAATACATTGACCTATCCTGTGACATTGCCATCATCACTACTGACAAGCAACTTGAGAATATATGGTCAAGAAGATTCACTTGTTGGACTTTCGTCCAACATCAGTAATTTCTCTCTATTTACCTCTGAATTCACTTCATCCCACGAGCAATCCCATCATGTTTTTTCCTCCTGCTTTTAAAATACTTGAATAAGAAAAGTTGAATAGAAAAAATGTGGGGTTACACGTGTGATTGAAGTTGCTATCAAAGTTCGAGGATACTATTCCAAGAACTTTCTTAATTACTTGAGTAAAAATAAATGCAAGATGCCCACCATGTTTCCCATTCTCCTCAGCTATCAAAATGGTAAACAGCAATGCCACTCTACCAGTCTTCTTAACCACATGCATTAGGAATTGGAATTACTCCCTGCTGTTCATATGCTATCTCACAGAAACTTGAGACTTTCATTCCTTAATCAGTATGCACTGGTAAAGACAACCATTAGAAAGAAAGGGGAAAACACCTAATCCGGGTATTTGGAGGCAAGTAATTGCGTGCCACATTGTTGCACTGTCTTCTGAGAAAGGAATATTTGTTGAATTGATCATTAAAACCAATCTAGTGAAATATGGAACTACATATATGGACCTGGATTAACCTTTTAGCTTGCTTTCATATTTACCTTCATCAAACATTGCCCCTGTGCACCTCATTAGCAGCAGCAGTACTCAAGAAAAACAAAGCACATTCAAGAAGGCTCAACCACAGGCTCACATATACCATTGATCATTTACTGTCTACAGTAACCTCTTTTTTTTTTTACCATGATGCAATACCTAACTCCAAAATTCAGCTCTATGGATTTCTGTGAGAATGAATGTATAAAGCAGGCTGTATGGACAATACTTCATCGAAATCATTGAGCAGTTTCTGCTCATTTTTGAAATTCTGTATCCATCACTCCTTGCAATCATCCGTTGGATCACCATTGTTGGCATGTTTTAATTTCCGCCGTTTAGCAGCTATTTGGGGTCTCAGCTGCACAACAATTGACATGTTAACAAATAAAGAGAAGAAAATAAATATTTTCATGTCATTGATTGATAAGCTTTACAAAATACAGTCAGTTTTATTCCACATTTATTAACCTAACCACCAAAACCATGCTCAATCATAAGATTCAAAGTTCTCTCTACCAACTCTAACCATGCTTCTACTCTGAAACTGAATAATTTCACAGCTGAGTAATTTGTTGTAGAAACAGCCCTTGACCACAGCCTAATCATGCATTCTTGGAAAAAGTAACTAGAGCAAGAAAGGTTAAATAACACAGACCATGATGTAGGTGCTAAAACTCTAAACCAAGAAATATATGTTCAAAACATACCATCTGAATATACTTTAGTTGCTTCATAACTTCATCAGTTTCCAGCTCCTGAGGCAGATGCATGGAACAAGATTTGATTAGGATAAAATATGAATTATATTTTAAGCATAGCTTGAGAATATTCAATAATCTCCACAAACTTGTACTTATAATGACAGTGAAGAAGATAATAGAAACCCGAAAGCATTTGTTTGCTACATAGAAAGTCCATTAATTCCGAAGACAACATATAAAAGCCCAATTCACCTGAGGTGTAGCACAGTCAGCATGAATTGGATCCCAAAAGACACAGCAGAAGCATTCCCAATCATCAGTTTGGACTTCAAAAAGAGGAGCCCTGATACATCAACAACATTCTAGTACTTAATCTTCTCAAGCTTAACTAGAAAGAGATGTATATCAGATCAATTCTTAAGTGCAAACATGGAAGGACACAGGAATTCACATCCGCATAGGCATGCACAAAAATTGAAACAAAGACAAGCAGGGGAAAGAGAAGATGCCTCCGCCAGCTTAGAGCACCAAACATTACATTTCACAATTTAAGTTATCGCAAAATAGGAAAGGACCACAGCTAATACTTAAATCAAGGCAAACAACAACCATAATGCTCAGAGAAATGAGCAGCCTTCCATGACATGATATAAGTAAAAACACCATCAGGAATTCCACTTCTGGATCATGCATGATGTGACACGTAGTACGTAACTTTCCTTGTGAAGGCCAAATGCAATGTAGGGGGTAGATAAACCCTCAGAAGTCAGACCCATGGATCTAAGGGACTCTCAAGGTGCCAGACCCACCCATACACCTGTACTAATATAATGGCACAAAATATCACTGATAATATTAAAAGTAAAAACACCATCCATGCAAACAAAGTAGTAAAACAAGAATAATGCCTTTGAATATTTATTTTCAGGACCAAAATATTTGAAAATTTATTCCAGGCTAAAATTTAAAGTGAATTGTAAGTGTTTCCTGGCCCAATGAAAATGTATACATCCCCATTCACTCGGAATAAAAACAAAAGGTTCAACTTTTTATAGACACATTGGCTGAGAAAAAAGAGATCCCTAGAAGCAGCAACCTTTCTGCAGTCTAATCCAGTAGGCATCAAATCACAAAAAACTGCTAGCATTGTAGCATGATCTTAGAAAGAATCTCCCTTCGTCAATTATGACTTGGTGGGATTGTCAATCGGAAAGAGTTAGCAAACTAATTTATTTTGGGTCTCTTACAAAACTGCAGCCAATGCCATGATATATATATATATATATATATATATAATTAATTAATTAATTGGCTCCACTTTAATCTCCCACCAAGGGGAATGGCATTTTGAACCACCAGCACAAGAAAGGGCAGATGATTCAATCTGTTGACCAAGATGCATCAATGATAAGAAAGGACTTGCCAAGCTTCATGCTTGTCAATAGCGATTAAGATGAGAAAATTAAAATTAAACTGGCATTTCATTCCTGAAATTGCAAGACTAAGTTAGGCACGGTAATGCCAAAATAAAGCAAGTTCAGCACTGAAGGATTTAGTTGACAATATGAAATAAGGAGATTAAACATTCATGGTTGACTTAACAACCTGGTTTAAAATGAGTGGCACATTAATGCTTGCTCACATTTCATAATACATCCACTTGGTGAATGTTGTTACACAAGACATGAACCGCTAAAAACTTACAATGTGAATTCAAGCTTGATGGTTAAATTCTCCATAACATTTGTTGTGTTTTCCAACACAATTATTACATAAACTTCGAGGGAAAGATTTCCTAGTAAAGCATTGCTAGGCTAAAGACCTACCTCTACTCGAGATAGTTCATGGATGGGCCAAGTGTTGAGAGTTGTATAAAAACCCTAGTAGAGATTTTTACTGTGCATAGGACTCTCTAAACAATAACTAAAGCGTTTGAGTTTGAGTCTGTCCAACTAAAAGCAGGTTAATTAACAATAACACACAAGCAGAATCACCCAACAGACAAGATCATTATTTGGTTTACCTGCGCCATTTTCCACATATAGTTACATTGCCACCTTCTGCTGCATCATCTATGACCTGTCTACATTGAAGCCAATTACCTATAGAGCCAAATTTAGAAGGTTTGTTGTACTTCAATTCCTGCACAAGAGGATGTTTCAGTCCTCTCAAAACTCCAACAAATCTACTGCTAAACTGATGAAATTGAAACTAATAAACAATTTGAAGACCTACATGCAAACTGACAAAGTATGATGTATCCAATACCACAGGTTTGCCAATAGTGTCGACATCACTACATGAAAACCAAAATAACGGATGATGTTAGAACTGAGCTAGGACATACGGGTGATAATTAGAATCAGTCCTGTATGATTCTAAATTTGTGAAAGAAAAGTCCTACTGCAAGGAAAAGAAAAAAAAAACAAATAAAATAGAGAGGACAAGGAATAGAACACTAAAAACATCTATTTCTGAAAAAGCCATCATACTGCGCCTCAGTACAGACAGGGGGATCAACGAAGCACAAAGCCTTTTCACAGAATGATTCCTGTTCTAGCCCATATAACTTTCATGTAACCAAACCTACAATTTCTGTTCCACAAACAATCAACAACTACTTTTTGTTCTTCCAATCGCATTAAAAATAGATGCTCCAAATATGGGGAATTTATAGAAGTACCCTGAAAAAAATGTCATTTTGTTTTAAAAGCCAAATAATTCTCAGTTTCCTCTGCATTTGGGTCCAATAACTATAAACGCCACAAAATTCCTGAAGAGTAAACTCTCTCCCCTTCTAAACATGCATCCCTCAAAGAGTCTGTAATCAACTCAAATTGGATATCATGGGGCCACATTGTATGCTTCAAAATGTTGAAGAAAAGAAAGGAAACCTGTTCAATCTACAAACATGCCTACAAAATGGCCACAGTGTTTGATCCTACCAAGCTACTAGAGTCTGTGCTACCGAGTCAAAAGTGGGCATATTTACACCATGGAATGTATCAAGCTATTAATTCAGATAAAATCTCGAAAATGAAGATTTATTGCAAAACCAAAGTCTATAGTAACGAACCATAGAAAGTAACATCTTTAATAAATTTGTAGCATGGCAATTCTTGGCCAATGTCATTGCAACCTCTTTCTAGCCTATTAAATCTTGTAAGGTTGCCAGCAAGACTCATGGACACTTGAGTCTCTAGGAGCAGAAGAAAAAAAAATGGACAGCACAAAAGAGCACAGGCATGAGCCCTCATTCTTGAAATGTTGGAACAACCCAAGATCATCATCATCAAGCTTATTTACTTTCAGAATGAAAGTACCGACTCTCTCTTTCAGAAAAAGACTCTACAAACAACTTGCACCATCTCTATTATGCAGAATCCATTAGGATTCCCCAATTACTTATCAAACCTAACAAAAAAAGCTTTGAAAGGAAAACAAACTCCTGATATGAAGATCCTTTACTTTTTATGGAGTCCAGCAACTTAGATGGAACATGCATTAAAAAAAGGAGGGAACCAGCTCTCACATGTCAATCTCTAAAGCTCCCCGTAATGCAAATCAACCAGCTAAACGAGTTCACACTTGAGCATTACTCCAACAAAAAAATATGACTTGGATATGAATGCTAATAGGAGGGTCTATAAGACAAAATTGCATGCAATACTCAGACTACCAATTTCTTATGGATATCTGTTTCACAAATTCAAAATTAAGAGGATTGGCAAATCAACATACTTGATAATTGGACCTGACCAATCTGGAACTTCTACTTGAAAACCTTTACCAACTCGAACACCACCTGTATATGGCTCAGTATCTGTCAACATCAATGCTATAGGATCAGATTCACCTATAGATGAAGCATCTCTACATCTGCCCATGTCACCAATTATATTGAGAGGTTTTCTGGAAATTCTCTCGTTGGGAATTATTCGTTTCTTCTTCATACATGAACGACATAACCATTCATCAATTGGTATTCTTTTTACATGAGGATTGCAGCAAGATACATGAAATGAATCTTCACAGTTATCACAAATTAGCATCTTTGCTGGGGACTCTTTAAGGAAACATTTTTTGCATGACCGCAAACTGCTGCTACCACTACCATCACCAATTCTTTTGGCAGAAGCACGGGTTTTTCCAGGCCAAATTCCATCAAAAGCCCTCTGCTTTCCGAGTATAGATATACACCTGTCTTTTTCAGACTGATCTTCCCTTGCGAACTCTGCTGCCATTACAGTGGATGAAGAGCACTCACCATTATCATGTCCTTCAGTCTTTGTAGAAGCTGAAACAAGTTCCACATCTGACTTTGATGATGAGCAACTATCATTTATACCATCAACCTCAATGATTTTTGGCCTGCTCTTTTTTGAAGCTTCATCAGAAACCTGGTCTTCAACAAGCGAACATCCACTACTAGATTCTGATTTTGAAACATGTGGCTCTCCATTTTGAAGCGAACATCCACTTTCATGTTGATCTTGAGAAACTACACGTGCCTCCTCAACTGCAAGGGAAGGACCATCAGAACTGACAACTGAAAGGCAATCTTGTCTGCTTCTCTTTGTGATTCCAGGGACCTGTGCTGACAAAAAGGTAACAGAGTTTCCTCGCATCTTCCTTCTACTGTATACAAACTTACTTGCAGAAATTTCAGACATTGTACTGAAAGTTGGTAGCTGAGGACTTCTTTGTAAACTTAATTGGCAAGAAGAATAGTCTCTGTTGTATACTGTGGGAGGAAGCATAAGGGCAGCTCCATGCTCATATTGAGAAACTAGGCGTTCCTCCTTGTGTGCAAATGAAGGACCATTGGAACTGATCACTGAAAGACAATCCTCTCCACTTCTCTTTTCCATTGCAGGGACCTGAGTTGATGAAAAGGTAACAGAGTTTTGTTGTAGCTTCCTTCTCCCATAAACAAAATTAGGGGCAGCACCTTCGGACACTGGACTGACAGTTGTAAGCTGAGCACGTCTTCCAAAAGATAAGGGATGTGAATATTCAGCTCCATTGCATGTTATAGGAGACATGAGAGATTCTCTAACAGCTTCAGTCTCATGCTCATCTTCAGAAACTACATGGTGCTCCTTAACTGGAACTGAGGAACCATCAGAATTTATGACATAAGGACAATCCTCACCAGATCCCTCCGTGATTGCGGATAAAAAGTCAATAGTATTTCCTTGTAATTTCCTTCTACTATATACAAAATTAGGTGCAGAACTTTCAGACATTTTACTGGTGGTTGGTGGATGAGGACTTCTCGGAAAACTTAACAGGCATGAATAATTGTTACCCTCCTTTTCCCCGGTTATTGAAGCAGCTTCTTTACAGCAATCATGGCAGTGTTCATGACATTTTGGGCCCATCTGCCAAATCTCAGTACCAGGCGTGACTTCACAAAATAAATTCTGTTTCCCATGATCAGATACATGAAATGGAGTAGATTCAATTGAATTAGGAAGGGAACTCGGTATCAACATTTAACCTGAAAAACTCAGCTAACATCTGCCAGATGTGATTTTTGCTCTCTCAATCAAGCCACTGCTTAGCACCCTCCAATGATACAAACATGTGATTGATATAAACCATAAAACGCTCCCCTTTGTATACTGCAGAAATGATACTGATCATTTTCCAAATGGAAAACATCAAAGAGGCAAACATTGCACAGCACAATGCTGAAGAAGTTTACAATGCTACTCGTTTAGGCATGAACAAAAAATTCAGTAACATTGTAACTCATAATAGCATCCATTATTTGCTACAAACACCAAAAATTTTGTCAGCATACTTTCATAACAAGACAACCATCATAATAATAAAAAAAGGACTTATCCTCTGATTCTTAGCACTGTTAGAACTTTAAACACATAAAACATCAAGATATGATGCCTTATAACCCACAACTGCACTAGAACTATAATGCTCATCCTATTGAGAACCACTTGACCAATATTGAGGGCTTTTTTCAAGGGGTGAGAGGAGAGAGATTTTCCAATTGTTCTTTTCTTTTCTTTTCTTTTTGGTGTGTTAGATGAAAGAGATGCAAGAATTTTAAGAAATCAATCACATTCTAATCAATAACCATAGTTCGAGTGATTTTCTTCGCTTCCGAATTGTATCCTACAAATAGAGCTTGGTAATTTTTATCTCCTTCTTAGAAGATACCTATCCTTTTTTGGTGTTCTCTATTCATTTTCTTCCTCAATAAAGTATTCCTTTTACCAAAAGACTGAAGGGTTTAACTGTTTTGCATATAAGGGCAAGCATATGGCCATATAACATAATGACAGCTTATCAGATTACTATAAGAAACCAAGAGCTCTCTAACCTCAACTTTCCAAACAAGAAACCAAACGGCACCATTAGTTGCCAAATTTTAGGGCTTATAACATTTGTGTTCAAGTAGGCATTCATGGGTGGACAAAGCAAAATTCAAACTTCACCACAAAAGCAAAACCCCAGTCTTCCCAAAGACAACAAGAATCATCCAAGCAACAAACAAAACTTATAGTATAGACCATAAAAAGAAAACCCCAACCCCGAAAATGTACTCTCTTACCCACGAGAGGGGAAAAAAAAAACCTTAAAATCACAACAATCAAATCTAACCAAACAAAACCTAAACCCAACACCAACTAGAGCTTCAATAACCAATTGAGACATTATTAACTAAGTTTCAAGAACCTATTTTAACAATGCTAAGGGGGATTTTCTATAAAATCATTAAAGGGTTTGCTGGGTCCTTTTCCAAGGTACTCAAGAAAATGCCCTAACTTCTTTAAAACACCTACAATTCAATTCACAATTTCCTACTTTCTTCTCCTTGATTTCTTTCACACAAAGTTAAAGAACGAACCACCAAAACAACAAGTAAATATCAGTCAAGAGTTCCTGTAAATTCCATACAAACATCAACATTCAGATATCTGCAACATAAATCAATGGAAAAACAAACTAACAGCAAAATTCAAAACCCAGAAAGCAAAAAGGAAAAGAAAGTTATACCTATTGTCAAAACCTTACAAGAATAAGGAAACGGCTGAGCAATGAGACTACGCAAAACCCCTCCCTCCTTCCCTCTCTAAAACTAAAAAGTCTCTCTCTGTCTCTGACCCCTTTTTATGTTTTCTATGGGCAGGCTGCTTGCATGTGTGCAACCAGTAAAAAAGATGTTCCTTTTTTCACTTGCCATTTGATTTATTTGCTTATTATTATTATTATTATTATTGCCAATCTTATTATGACTTTTTTTTTTCTTTAGCCTATCTTGAAACTCAAGAAATAGACACAATCGGCACATAAATGCATGTCTCCCTGTCTAAAATAAATAAAAATATCATAATAATAAATTTATTTTTATATCTTATTATTTTGTTTTTACAAAACATGTTTTTTTTCCTGCTGTGTCTTTATTTAGTGATACTAACTAAACACCATTAAAAAAAAAAAAAGTTAAGTTGTTTATTAATTATATATTAATGATCTTCCGTATAAAATTATAATATTTATGAAAAAATTATGATTTTTCTTGAATTAATAACAGAGTAAATCTACCTATTATCAAAATCAACACCTCCAATGTTTTTAACCTTTACTGTATACTGTAAGGTGAGTATATAATAAAAATGTGCCCATGATAATATATTCAAGCAAAAAAATAAACTAATGCAAAAAAAAAGTTGTCTGTTGCTAATCTAGAATGATGCTGCTTCTTAGAGTAGCAGTATCTGAACTTTTAACTCTAGATGTGTCCTCCTTGTTCTATGAGTATTGCTGGACTAAGCACTTGCTCTGCTCTGCAGCCCTTTCCAAAATTAAATCTAAGAGCCAATGGAGCAAGTTTTTAGATTACAGATTATGAGTTAATATTCTTTAGATTATAGATTTGATCTTGCCGTTGAATTATCAGCAAAGCCTCAACATTGTTTGGAGCAAATCTTTCAAGATTTTTATGCTATTACTCCTGAAAAGGTCTTCAATTGACTTGGCTATAACCAAATTTCCATTCAAAGCATGCCAGCATTGTTTGCATTATTGTTGATACTGTAGCAAATCTTTCTAAGTTGTTGATAGAGCTGCCTTAAATTTATAAAATCCAACACACAAGATGCTGAAAAGAAGCCTAGCAGCCCCGATATGCCGAAACCTCTTATTTCGGTCCTCAGGCCTGGGGCTCCGGACAGTGAGCGTCTGGAATCCCTCGAGGAAGGATAAAAGCACTGCAATGTGCCACTTGATTTCAGACTTTACATAGATTACATTCAATTAGATTGAGGACATAAAAACATGAACATGAAACCATATATTATCTGTTAATGTGGAAAGAAAAGGAAAAGAAGGAAAAGAAGAACGCAACATTGGCTCCACTCAATGACCAAAGGAAATGTAACACAAGCTCCAATCGCTGGTTCACCATATACAGGCTCTATCGAAAAGAATTCCCACTTCAAGTCCAGATTTTATCTGGGTTTTAAAAGCTAGAATGAAGAGTTTGTACAGTAGTCAGTAACATCCAAGCATGATGAACCGGCACATTCCTCTGCCTGGATCGTTCAGATGACAAAAGGTACTTAATTACCTCCCAGGTCTTAAGTCAGGACAGCAGGACGCAAAGAAGTATAGAATATTGTTTCGATGGTCCAATCGTGTGTTGTCTGCTGGACCAGTGGCCTGTGAAGCGTTGGAGCTGGAGAAAAAAAAGAAGCTAAAACTGACCTCAATATCCTAGTGAGGCATGTGTGTGCATGCGTGCGTCCCTAGGTAGAATCTTTCACAAGGAGAGAAAAGAGGTGGAAGTAATATCATTTCTTATACTTTCATGAAGATCTTCGGGGAATCATCATCATCCAAACATAGAAGAGATTGTGACTGAAATAAGCACCATAGCATCATCACATAATAATTGCTAGAAGTTCATGCGCATGCAAAGAGCAAGTCATTTGACACAGGATCTGTAACAACTAACGTGTATCCTAAGTCTAGACAAGCAAAACGAGATTTTTATTGATCATAATTTTTAATTCGATCATTAAAAGAAAGGTATTTTTAGTGCTGTCATTCCTCCAGCAAATTAAAACAAAATAAATGATAAATATTATAGATGAATTTTATCACATAATTTCCTGATAAATAGAAGATGTTTTTTTAAAAAAAAAAATCAACCGAGTAGTAGAAAAACCTTACATTCATACCAGATAAACAGATAATACATGACAATAACCTAAACTTCTACCATGACAGGTCCATAAACAAAGTATAACCTTTAATTTGTTTGTCATAACAATCTAAAAAGACAGAGGTTTGATACATAAATCTAAACCATAAAACATCAAAGAGATTCTAAGCATTTTATTCCATCACCTGAACTTTTTAGAAAGAAATTCCAAAAGAGTAATATCTTTCAATTATCCTGGATTAATGAAAGATTGAACATGGAAGTGGCTGAGAGTTGCTTGAATGCAATGAAAAAATTAATTCACACTCTTCAAATTTATCATTTGCAGGTCCATCATATACTTCTTTTATACCTAAGTTGATCAGCAGTAACTGATCATACTCGGTATACATTAGAAGAAAGTGAATTAGCAATCATTAAGGAGTTGCCATTAAAGGAGAGCAAACATGCCAAGAATCCACAAAGCTTCAGCACAAACACAATATGGGGGTTAGATAAACCACAGAAGTCCGAATCGTGGTTTGAGAAAAGCTACAATTTGTAGCTTTTCTCAAACCTTTTTTTTTTCAAATCGTAACCATAAAAGCTACAACAATGTTGTCAAAACACACACACTCAAGTGTTTTGAATCACCGGCATAAGAAAGAGTAGCTGATACAATATGTTCACAAAGGTCTATCAATTGAAGAAAGGACTTGCCAATCTTCATGCTTGTCAATATCATAGCATTTAAGACAAGAAAATCAAAATAAACCAGCATGAAGGAAACCATTGGGACTTCGTTCCAGAATACAGGAAGTTCTACGGAGTTGCATTTAGTTGCAAAAAAGCTGGGACTCTCCAAGCAATAACTAAAGAGTTCGGGTTGGAGGCTCTCCAACTAAATGCAGGTTAATTAACGTAAACACTCGAGGAGAATCACCCAAGAGAGGAGATCGTTATTTGGTTTACCTGCGCTACTTTCCACATAGTTACGTTGCCACCTTCTGCTGCATCATCTATAGACTGTATACACTGAAGCCAATTACCTATAGAGCCAAGTTTAGAAGGCTTGTTTGAATTCAATTCCTGCACAAGAGGATGTTTCAGTTCTCTCAAAACACCAACAAATCTACTGCTAAACTGACAAAGTATGATGGATCCAACACTACAGGTCCACCAACAGCGTCGACATCTCTACATGAAAATCAAAATAACAGAACAAATGACATGGAGGAGATAATATTTTTAATTCTTAAGAAAGTAAAGTCCTGCATGAGAAGAGGAAAAGGAGCAAATGACAGAGAGGAGATAACAGAGAACAGAAAACTACAAATATTTGTCTGACACAACCTAATGCACCGTCCTTAGTACAGACTGATGAATCAAAGAAACACAGAGCCTTTTCCATGCGATGATTTATGTCCTTGGCTATACATGCAACTAAACCTACAATTTCTGTTCCACAAAATATCAATTTCTACTTTCTGTTCTTCCACCACGTTAAACATGGATTCTCTGCAAAAGGGAATCCATAGTCTTTCTCTAAATAAATGTCATTTTGCTATAATGAAGCCAAATAATTCAGTTTCCTCTGCATTTGGGCCTAAAAACTGTAAAGGCTAAATGATTGCCTCCAAAATGTTTTTGCTCAAGGCTATTTAGTACCGTTATCAATCATGAAGATTCCAGAAGAGTGGACTCTCTCAGCTTCAAAACCTGCGACATGTTCGAAGAAAACAGACTAAAGCGCTCAGCCTACAAATCCACCTACAAAATTTCCACCATGTTTGGTTCCACAAATTCTAAGTCACCATTACATATGCTACTAAGTACTGAGTGAAAAGGGGCACTAAAGATCCATCTGTATATCCAGGGATGTATCAAGCCATTAATTCTGATAACATCTGGAAAATGAAGATTCATTTCAAGACGAAAGTCTATAGCTAAGCACAATACAATATAATATCTTTCTAAATCATAACACAGAAATTCTAGACCAATGTCATTGCTCCCTCTTCCTAGCCTTTTAAATCTTGCAATGTTGTCAGCAAGACTCAAGAAAACTTGTTTAAGAACATGATAAAAACAGCAATGGACAAAATAACACAAGCATGTAGCGTATAAAAGGCTGGTGACTGAAAGGCAATCTTCTCCAGTTCTCTGTGATTCCAGGGTTTCCTGGCCTCTTCCTTCTTCTGTAGACAAGATTACATGCAGAACTTTTAGACACAGCACCGACAGTCGGTAGATGAGAACTCCTTTGTAATATTTAAGGGCATGGGGGATCCTCTCTGTTGTGTGCTGGAGGACGAAGCATAGAGGCAGTTCCATGCTCATGTTGAGAAAATAGGCGTTGCTTCTTACTTGCAGCTGAAGGATCATCAGAGCTGAGACATTCATCTCCACTTCTCTTTGGCATTGCACGGGCATGCCCTGATAAAAAGGTAACAGAGTTTATCTTCCTTCTCCCATAAACAAAGTTAAGGGCAGAACTTTCAGACGCTGAACTGACAGTTGTACTTCTTCCAAAACATAAGGGGTGTGAATATTCAGCTCCTTTGCATGCTATAGGAGGCATCATAGGTGCTAACTGCATCACTTTCATTCTCGTCTTCAGAAAATATATGGTTCTCCTTAACTGAAACTGAAGGATCATCAGAATTGATGACAAAAGGAGAATCCTCTCCGCATCTGTTTGTGATTGCTGATAAAACGTCAATGGAGTTTCCTTGTAACTTCCTTCTACTATATACAAAATGCTAGTGGTTGTTAGATGAGGACTTCTTGGAAAACTTAACATGCATGCATAATTGTTACCCTCTTTTTCCCAAGTGATTGAAGCAGCTTCTTCACAGAAATTTTGGAAGTGTTCATAACATTCTGGGTACATGACGTGTAATATAAACTAGATTGGGATTTCCAAATCTAAGAAGTCCGGACAAGTCAAACGAACTTGCTGATGGAAACAGATATTACCTATAATCTGATAGCTGGATAGATTGAAATTTAACAAGCACGTTCTACAAGCTAGCATCGACTTTTAATCTAGTTGGTTTCGCCTTTTTCACTTTAATTAAGCTACATCATCACATCTGCCAAATTTTAGCGCTAGGCATCCAGTACAAAACAAATTCTGTTTCCCATGTTTAGATGCATAAAATGGAGTGGACTCAATTGAAGCAGGCAGTGAGCTCTGATTTCTTATCACCTGAAAACCTTAGCTGACATCCACGGATAAGATTTTTGATCTCCAAGTCAAGCCACTGCATAGCCTCCTCCTATGGTGATTCAAATATGAGATTGATATAGACCATAACAATGCTTCCCTTTAATTTGTTTGCTGCTAGAATGATACTGATCATGTTCCAAATGGAGAACATCAAAGAGGAAAACATTAGACAGAACAATGCTGAAGAAGTTTGCAAGAACTCATGAAAGAAACCAGGAAAGAAAAATTCATTAAACTCCTAAAGACATCGATTGTCTTGACAAACACTTAAAACCTTATTGCCCTTCTTTAATAGCTAGACCACGTTAAGAAGAAAAGGACCACATGTCACCTTCCTATTAGCGTCATTACTTACAACACATAAAGAATCAAGATACGATGCCTTATAATCTCCTCAACTGCATAGTACCTTCCTTTACCTTATAGTCTAATCAACTGGACTAGATTTTAATTCTCATCCTATTGAGAATCCCTGGAAAACTACGAGGGGTCTTTTAATTTGATGGGGATGGAGAGCGAAGTTAACAAAGACCATGACGTGGAATCTCTTTTCTGAGTTTGACAAGTTAATAATAATATTATTTTAATTTATTTTAAAAAAATATTTTAAAAAAAAAACCTAAAAAGAGTTTTAATTGGGTTTTAATCAGATCAATCAAATACTGATTTGCAAAATTAACTGTGATATAGGTTATTTTTTCCTTGAAACTTTAGGTAAAATCCTATTTCAATAAAATCTTGAATTCACTTATGAGATAGAGCTAGGTTTAATAACATTCACAGGGTTGAGAGGTCTTCCAATAGTTTAGAGTGATTTAATTTCTTGGCTTCACAAGGTATCCTACAAATAGAGCTAAAAAACGTTTGTAATCACGCAGGTATTAATTAGTGGGTTTTTCTTGTCAAAGAAAGCAAGGAAAATCTAAAGAAAAAAACATAAAAAATAGAACCCTACACATCATCTTCTGTCCACAAAAGACATGCTTCACGTAAAACAAACAAGAACACATCATAACCCACAACTATCAAATCCAAACCCAATAAAACCTAAACCTAGCTAGAATTGTAGCTAGTGCATTGTGTTTTCATAACTCAAATCTATATAAAAACTACTTAATTATGGCACTAAATCCACCATCTCATTTTCTACTCTTGTAAGAATAAATATCCTTAATTTGATCATGCATGTTCATCGTTCTTCATTTAAAAAAAAAAAAAAGCAATTAATGGAACAAAGAGTCAGTGGATATGAACTTTCTTCTGATAACTACGTCCACTTAATATGAATTTAGATGCTGATAAAAACATGGATATGACTAGGTTGCGTTTCCCATGCTATTCATACCTTTTATATTGTGTTTCTTGGCATGGAAGGAATACATTTTGCTAGTTCATAGTTCTTTTCTGCAAGAATTAAGAGGGAAATTAAGAAGCTTGCTTGAAACCCTCAAAAAGCTCTTTATACTGCTAAATGGTATTGATGATTTTTTATTTTTTTTAACAAAGTCAAAAATTCAAGCATCTTTCCAAAGACTAGAAAACAAAAGAGAGTATATAGAGCATACTTGAAGCCTAGGCCAAAAAAAAAAAAAACCCTAGTTGGCCCTACTTCTACATCCTCCTCTCCTTAACCAGCCTCCATCTCCTCGTGTTTCAGTGTGGAAAATTAAACTAGAAGATGAAAAGAAAGAAAGCGAAATATTACAAAACAAGAGATATCATCATGAAAGCAGTGATGATTTTCACAACTTGAAAGTCTTCTTTTTCCTCTCCTCATGTTCATCACTACTTGAACTTGGATTTGGCCTTCTCACAAATCTCCCCTATACAGCATTAAAGAAATTATTATAAATTAGAGCAGAGAGGCAGTGGATTGCTCCGAAGCATAAATTACTAAGCATTCTTGGTAAAATATGAGCTTAAAGAAGAAGATTCAAGCTATCCGATTATTCTTAGTAAATCCCAGTAAAAGGGCACTGCAAGGATCGCTAAGACTCAAGAAATCTAGAAGGACTAGTTCAAATAATTTGTTCTTTCACTAAGGAAATGAGTGGATTCCCTTTTTTTCTTTCTTTTTTCTTATGACAAATGATTCCATGATTTTTTTTCTTTTCTTTTCTTTACTTGCCATACTAGAAAAAAAGATTATATTTTTTTTTTTTTAGAACAATATTTTTTTTATACTTTGCTATATTGATGAGGTGCAAAAATTGATAATTGTTTTTTTTTTTTTTGAACTTTTTGTTAAAGCCAGGGGACAGAGTGAAGTATGATTGACATGCTCCTTGATTCATTATTCATCACACATTTATCATGTCACCACGAATCATTCAGAAAGTTGTCCCGTAATCAATTTCAGCCCTTGAAGTGGGTCCCACCATTCAAGCGGGTCCCACGTATCACCATCCACCCCCTACTTTTCAGAATTGCACTCCCACTGTATAACTAAAAAATCATTGCAAAATAATACTCAAGTAGTGTTATGAAACTTAATATAATCTAATAATTTATTGATTAATTAAGTTTTAATTTTCAAAAAATTAAAAACAAATTGTTTTAGTTTTTTTTAAAAAAAAATTATTTTGAATTGAAGTATATACAATTTAAATTAGCCGGTGCCATGTGACCAAACCTCAAGCCATGGACCGGCCGGATTTTATAAGTAAGCAAAAACTTGAAAGAAAAAACAAAAGTGGAGTACAACAGAGAAGGAAAGGTACCTTCATTCTGGGCCGTTGATCAGCGTTGACTTTCCTGACCTGGTACCTGATCTTCTTAGAGAAAAGGCGTGTACGCCGCTTTTCTTTGTAGCGCAACACGCTAGCTTCTCTCATTCCATTCTCTGAGAATAAATCAATCTGTGCCAGCCTGGCCTGCCCAAAAAATTAAAATAACCACGAACAAATTAGTTCCTTCAAAAACCATGAAATTCCTCTCATCATCATTTACATCTCGAAATTCAGTTTTTTTTAAATAATGTTGGAAGAAAATTTATTAGATTAATCAAAACAATCCCGAATCGAAATCTTTCGCCAAGTCTCGATCGAAATCAAGTTTAATAACAATTTGAATAAATCAATTCATTTTGTTGCAATTCTTGCATGAAAAACTGTTTTGAAGAAACGAATATAGGCAACATAATAAATTTCCCATTTATATGTGTGATTGGCAATAATGTTTTCCCAGAAAGAGACACCAAAACTTGCCTAAAATATGAACAATGTTATGACTGCAACGCCATACAGGCAAAAACAAATGTTGGGTCAATGAGACGAGATGTTAGAAATTCTTTGAATTGCATGGTTGGAAAAATTAGTAGCCTGATCAATCCCGGTTAGATTGTAACCATGTGGTAAGTAACTCTTTAAGAAAAACATTTTTTATTTGAAAAGGAATATTAAAAAATCAGAACGTTTGTAGATATCAATTTTTTTTAAAAAAAAAAAAAAAAACCTATAGATTTAAAATTGGGAGCACTTGGGGTGGCAGGAAGCAAAAGGGCGAAAAAAAGCAACTATTTTACTAAATACAGTAGAGTTTAACTAATTGATTTATTAAAGTTTGAAACATTATTTTATTTTCATAGGAAAATCATTTCCCGGCAGGAGATGAGAAACATACAGAGACATCACTTCCTTCAGCAGACCCCACAGTTTCCTCGGAAAATGGCGAACCACGGCCGGACCACGCGTTCAAAACGTTGTCGTAATTCAATTTCAATATCAACCTTTGATTGGATTGTGGAATTGAATTCTCCTTGATTGGATTTTCCTCTTCCAATTCCTCATTCTTCATTTCCACCACGGCAGGCATCTCCACTTTCTCCAGTTTCTTTTTCTTCTTTTCGCTGCTCGAGTTGGATTTCATTTTCAACTTTGATTTTGGCTTTGGCTTGGGAATTGAATTGCAATCTGGACTGTTGTTGCCATTGGCATTTCTGGTGGCAGCCACGGCAGTGGTGGTGGTGGTGGTGGTGGTGGAGGTTTTGAGTCTTGGAGAGATTTGTAACATATCAACAAAGGGAAAATGCCACCAATTTCCTTCATCAACTTGTCTCAAAGCTCTGACACCTCTTCTCATCGCCATTCCATGACCAAATTGTGATTTCCCGCCAAAATTATATTCCATTGAATTCCCGTACCAAGAATTCGTTTGGCCACCACCATGACCATAGCTAGGACTAATGCCATCAGGCACCTCATCAACCATTTCATTGCCTACACTTAAATTCCCCATAATACTATCAATACCCTCCTCAACTTCCTCATCAAGAATCGATTCGGCATCGAAATCCTCATCAAAACCATCACATAATTCCATTGAATTCCCATGGAAGTCAACTTCCCCACTGCTCTGGCAAGATGACTTGTCTCTAAGATTTGCAACTTTTGACTCATTTCCAAATCTGGGTTTTTCATGGATTGGTTGGTGGAGTAGGAATCCAGAGTTGTCAAAAACGCGAAAGGGCAATAACAAGTCAGGGGATTGGTCAACGAGGACACTGGTGTCATGGGGTTTGGTGAATTTGCTAGATTTTGTGAGGTGTTTGCTGGAGAAGACGTTTGGATAGGCAGAGGAAAGCAGGGCAGCTGCTTCATTGTAAGTTTGATTAGGCCTTTTACGAGTTGTTCTTGGTTTTCTAGTTGAGATTGCTAATGGGGAATTGCTAGATTCAGAGATAGTTGAAGATGGTGAAGATGTGTGTGATGTTCTTGTTGAGGAAGTAGATGAGGATTTGACTATTTCTAGATCGAATCCATACGTTCTCCCACCTCCACTTAAACATGGAGAAGACATTTTAGAGGTGACAATAACAAGGAAAATATCAAAAAGATGGAAACTTTAGCGAGAATCTAAGGTCCAAGACCTTGAATTCAAATGGGATTTTCAATCCAGCCAATAGAAGATAATTAAACAGAGACGAATTGAGAATTAGAATACCAGACAAATTAGTACTAGTAACTACGGAATTCAAAGAGAAACCTGGAATTCGGAGGAACCCAATTCAGATAGAGAATCGGTTGAATTGGGGAGGAAATTCTGAGACCCGATTGCAAGAAAAGCTACAAAATTAAACCTTTTCGGTGATGTAACTGAGAAAAGGAGAGAGTTTCTATAGAAACTAGTAAAAACCCTAAACCCCTACGAAGTACAAGAAGCAAGAAAAGTGCCAAATAACAACTGTTTCTGTAGCTTAGGAAAAGGAGAAAAAGCCAAGAGTGAAATAATATTTTACAAAAGAGGAAGAACCTAGAACCATGTTAAAACCCAAAAAAAATATCCCCTTTCAAATCCTCTTAGAACCCAGATGAAATTAAAAAAACAAGTAAAGAAAATAACTACAAAAGCTCAGCCTTTTCTTCCTATCTAACTAAAAAACCAGAGTCCCAAAACCCCAGAAAAACCCACAAAGAAGTGGTAGCCAACATGAGAGTGAGTTTTCTCAAAAAGAAGAGGTGATTAATAAGAGAAGCAAAGACTCCTAGTCCACAAACAGTGATAAATTCAACATATAAAGAGAAGAGAAAGGATAAAAACAAGAGAAGAAAGGGCTCTATTTTGTGGGCACAACCACAGGCAGGTTGCTAGCTATAGCAAGAAGGTCACGGGTAGAGACAGATAGAGAGAGAAAGATCCGTTGAAGGAGTTTTGTAGACACAGCAAAAACACACAAACAGAAATGCCACGCTCTCTCTCTCTCTCTCTAGCTTTCTCTCTTTATCTCTGTGTAGAGTGCTGGGTTGGACTGAGAAGTTAAGGGATGAGATGGGCAGAGAACAGAGGAAGAGACAATGGTAGTTCGCCGTAGGAGTTCCTGTTGTGGGACCACTCTTTTTAGTTTGCTTTTGTCATGCTTATTTACTTCGTTGGCCCTGTTTATAGTTGTTGGCTTTCTTTTTTTTTAATTAATCACAATTTCAGAACCTATATCTCAACTACTACTACTGCTAATTAGTCTAACAACAATACCAAAAGTAATAATATAATAAGCTTCCAATTATGATCCCAGGCCTAAACCGTCGGTCATGAAACAATAGGGGAAGGAACTAATCCTGGCGTCGTAAAGTTAAAAACTTAGATGGACTTTTGATTTAATTAAAAAACTGTTGATTTTTGTTTTTTTAGAATAAAATTGGTTGAAAAAATATTTTTTTAATTATTTTTTAAAATAAATATTGTTTTGATCAAAACGATTTTATAACAAGCATTATTATCATTCGTTTCTGAATGAATCAAGTAATATTAAAGAATGACGATTCTTAAAAGGTATTTGATTTTAAAGTCTGGTAGGCTATTTTGATGGGACTCACATAAAAAGCATATATTGTTTTTTTTTATGAGGTGTGGTTTGTGTTTTAATTATACCATTAAAAAATTATTATACCTCAAAACCAAACAAATATTTAGTAGTTAATTGTTGTGTGATGTTATTGGAAATTTTAATAAACCCATAAATAAGATGCGAAAAGGTGTTATAAATTTACTACGGAGGTTGCTTGAATAAAAATGTTAAAAAAATATGATGGAGCATCTTATGCATAAAATGATTAATTTTATTTTTTTTTAATTGAGGAGGTGTTGCTCGAAAAATGTCATGCTGAATATTTTCATGGTAAATGTTGGCTTCCTACCAAAAAAGCTTTTTTCTGTGAATAATTTAAACTCAATGACAAATTTCTTATAATTCAAGTAGACTAGTGTAAGATTTTTTTGAGAAAATAAATATTTTTTTAATTATATTTTAGTTTATCCTTTTCGGATTAGGATTTTACCTTTTTCATATTTTTGTTTTCTTATTCGGTAATTTTATCACAGTTTAAGGATTTTATTTTATTTTTTTATTTTTTAATAAATAAAAATTGAATGAATAAAATTGAATATTCTAGACGTCTCCTCATAATTATTTTTAGTCTTTTAAATTTTTTACTTGTAATAAACTTTAATATGATCCTTTGCTCCCGATTATGTAAAAAATCTAAATTTAAAACAGTGTTACAAGTATCTCTATATACATGTTGTCTGTCTTGATGTTTTACTTGGTATTTGAGCAGCAAAATCTATTTGATGTTTTACTTTATAGATCACCTCATCTAAATAGTTGATATTAAAGTAGTAGTATTCTCCCTTCACAACTAACACCTTTTTTTTTTCTTTTTTTTCTTTTTTTGCAATAATCCACTAGTAACTCTACTTCCTTTAGTTTTTGGCTAAAACATTTTAAAAATACAATATTAGCAATCTATATAAAACTTTCATTGGACTACAAAGACCCATAAAACGACAAAAGAGCACAATAAAAAAAAAGAAAAAAATAAGATCAAGCATTAATCTAGGAAAAATGCCAGATAAACTAGACACATACAATAAGAAATAAACATCACATTTAGTAAAAAGAAAACTAGATTTAAGTTTTTTTTTTAAAAAAAAAAAAAAGAAGAAGAAAAAACGTTGCACTAGTGAAAACACCAGCAACAACACAAAATCAAACTCTTAAAGAGACTCAAATTAGAGAGAAAAAAAAAAGAAGAAAATAGAAAAAGCAACTTCAATCATATCTTTTTATTAATTAGCATTGAAATAATTGAGAAATTTGATAGTAAACAATCAATTTCATGCTTAATTGAGAGTGTGTTTTAAATTACGTTTTAAAATAATTTTTATCTTGAAAAATCATTAAATTATATTA
Organism: Populus alba; assembly: GCF_005239225.2. Lineage (NCBI taxonomy): Eukaryota > Viridiplantae > Streptophyta > Magnoliopsida > Malpighiales > Salicaceae > Populus > Populus alba. The sequence goes on along the minus strand of NC_133301.1, from coordinate 14,839,473 downwards.
AAAATAAAAATTTTAATATAAATTTTAATACAAATCCAAATAAAAAATATTTTTTTAAAAAAAATATTTTATATCATAAAAACAGACAAACTTAAAAGTGCATTTGTTTCCGCATGTTTGAAGTTGAAGTTTGTATATATGACCCACAAAAAAAAAACTAGAAAAAATAAGAAAAACTAAATTTTAAAGTTGAATTTTATGCATAATTAAGTTATACCTAACCTCAATTTTAATTTTAATTTTATAAAAAATAAACATACTTTTAGTATTCTTAAAAGTGAGTTTAGCAATGTTAATGACTTCAAGAATCATTGTCATTTTAAGTTATTCAAAGAAATAAAACTAAAACTAGGGCATACTTGTCACTAGAATTTCGAATTCTAATCATAATCATGGGCAAGCACGGATGCCCCAATTTAGATTTGCCCAAGTTTTTGTCACCCATTCCACCTGCAAATCTATCTAGGATTTTATGGGGGAAATTTCTTATCTGCTGAAATGGCAGAATTTCATTGGGTATCTTAGATTTTGTTAGGGCTTACTTGGCATTACCTTTTTTGGTTAGAGGATTATCACGTGTACCTAGGCAGAGATTGGGTTTCTTTTGGACAAGAGAGCAAAAGCAATGATTTCAACCTTTTTGGTTTCTTTTGCATTTCTATGTGGCGGATGGGTATCATACGTTGAGCTTATTAGGATCATTAACTTATGTTTAAAAATCACCAACTAGATTTTCATCATAGATATTAATAAATAAAAAAATCATGATTTTTTTAGATTTTAACTTGCTTTGCTGATTTGAAGTTAATTTGGTATAAAATTTTTGATGAGTTAATTGAGTCAATTAATTCTATTTTTTTAAAAAAAATAAAATTATAATTTTTAAAAAAACATATAAAAAAATCAATAATCTTTTACATAATCACGAGCAAATTTAAATTTTAACCAAAATAACTCTTAAATAATCTTTTAAAACCAAACTTTAACAAGGTCTTCTTGAATCAACCTTTTATACCAAGTTGAGTTCAATAATTCCTTAAAAAATCTTAATAAAAAAAATTGAGAAAAAAATAACTATTTTCATTATTCTAATTACTATGCTTAATTTGAAATATTTTAGAGTGTTTTAAGAATAATTATTAATACTTATTCCTCAAGATATGGACAGATTTTCTTAATAATTATTAATAATTTGAAAGATTTTTCTTGCCTTGTCGTCACCTAGGACAAAAAAAATCTATTAAAATAAATTCATTTTATTTTTGTTCTTTTTAGGTTTTATACCTCAGAACTAGTTTTTTTTTTTTCCTCTCAAGATATTTCCAAAAAATATCCCAAACACATCTCTTGTTTTTATTGCCACTAAATATATAATTTGTCTTTAAATGCAAATTTGTAGTTTTAAAACTTTTTAATCATATCACCTCACCTCAGGAATAGATTTGACCAGCTAACCTAGAGGATTGAATCAAATCAATTTTATTTTTTTAAAAAAAAAGAGAAATTAATTTGGCATAACTCAATAAAAAAAACTCAAGTTAATCTATGATTTGGTCAATCTAACTAAAAATTTTATTAATTGTTTTTGGTAAAAACAATATTGTTTTGATTATTAAGTGTTTTTTAGTTAATCCAGATTAATCTCTAAAGTATTTTTAATTCAGGCCTGACCAACTATGTACATATCTCACCCTCTAGAATAACCTGAATTGTTTCTACCCCTTAACTCTCATCAAACTAAGTGTTTGTTTTTTGTGATTTTATTTTTTAAAGTATTTTTTACTTGATATTTTTAAGTATTTTTCAATTATTGTAATGTGATGATGTTAAAAATAAAAAAAAATCTGAAAAAAAAATTATTTTAATATATTTTTAATTGAAAAACACTTTTAAAAAACACTATATATTGCTTTACCAAACACACACCAAAGCTTTGCTTTATGAAAAAAAAAAGACTAGTTTATTATTTTTTGAGAGAATAGTTTATTGATATATAAGCCATAATTAATAATTAATCTATTAACTGTTTTGAAATAGAAATGAAAATTATGTTAAACATATTTACTATCATTTAATTCACTGATTATGGTTATAAAGGATGATCAAGATATATAAGCATTAGAAAAATATCCAAAGAAAAGATTGATTTAATCAAGGGTTTGTTTTTTTTTTTTTTTTTTGTTTTAAACCTCATAATAATCCGAAAACAAAAATTATTTATCAAAACTAACCCTCTTCCGACGTAATTAATCTTGTTAGACGTATAAATCGATCAAAGAATATTCCTCCACTTCAAAAAAATAAAATAAAATTGTAGACCAACTTCCTTTTCAACAAAGTTTTAAGCACATCATCTATATTCAAAATCACACTTTTTTTTAATATCTTTTAAAATTTAATAGTTAAGAAAAACTTATTTACTTGCAATTATCATATAATGTTTGGCTTGGTGGTCCTGGATGGAAGAAAAAACATAAGAAAAAAAACATGATTGACAAATTAATCAAAACTCAACTCTCAATCCATTTATTTTTTTTAAAAAAAAAAATCAATCCATTTCAACTCAATACCTAGATTTTTTCCAATTCGATATCCCGTATCAGTCTTTACAACCATGGTGTCAAAGAGCTAGGGTTTAAATTGAGAAAAATTGACAATTGGGGACATAGAAATCGAGATGGCCGCAAAAGCATATCCTGTAGCTAGTTGGATCTACAATACAGTGACAAAATTGACAGGGACCTTATCTTTTAGAAGGGTGGGTTGGAAATCCCACAGCCTTTAAAATTGGATAACCACTGGCGGATGGTTTATGACTTTAGAAATTTCATGATGCATGTGACCTAAGGTTTAGTGGTACAAATATTAGCCAGCTTCTTATGTTATCTTCTTTATCTCTACAACCACACGATAGAGTTTGAAAAAGAATATATGGTGCCAGATCTTCATATCATGTCCCTTTCATCACCATTCATCATGTCTCTGCTTCTTAACAATCCATGGAACCCAATGGCATGATGACATATATAACTTATCTTTTCAAAGCTTGACAAAAATAAAATAAAATAAAATTAGAATGATAAATTAAAATCAGGTTTCAAGTGTGTGTGTGTGTGTGTGTGTGTATAAGAAGTTTATAAGATTGTTTTTGACTAGTGTTTTATATAATAAAATATATAAATACAAAAGAGATAAAAGGTTATATATATGTTTGTTCTTAAAATCATTAAAAAAAAATGATATATATAGTGTTGATATGAAAACTATCTCTTAATTATCATTAAAATTAGTAGAAAAAATATTATTGATCAAACGTATCATTCAAGTGACAAAGTCGCCCATTAATTAATTACTGGTTAATATACAAGGCTTTGGTTTGTACTCTGCAAGATACTTACTAATAAAATTCAAATAATTAGGAGATATATAGTCAATATTTCAAGGCTTTGAATTAATTAATGAAAGATTGTGACATCGATCCATGGTGGCCGAAGGTTAGTCATGCAACGTTTCAAGAGAGGAAGAAATGGCCCTTGGTTATACAGAAATCACGCTTTGAAGTGTTAATGTTTAAAAATAAATTTAAAAAATAAAAATAAAATTTTTAATATCTTTTAAAATAATAAAAAATATTTTTAAAAATAACTGTTGTTACGTCACCCTTTTTAATTCCTTTGGCACAACCGGTTCAGTCTAAAACGTGATTGGCAGAGCAGACAGACAAACGAGTACTAAAGCATCTAAAGCAAAAGAAACCGATCCAATTATTTTTCAAATGTGCAGGCATTATGTGTCTCTTAGCCTGTGTCACGAGGACCATCTAGCTAGGGCAAAGAATGCATGAACTAGTTCAGGTTCATCGATCGCCGTCCTTCTAAAATAGCAATATCTGTAACCATGGCTGGCAGCTTTGCTCGCTTCTATGGAAGCTTACTTTCGATTATCTGAATGGAGACGGTCTGAATTCATATAACCGATAAATGGATAAATATAACCGATAAAGATGGATATAGTTCTATTTCTATACATATGTACATGTGTGCAAGAGAGATTCTTTTCAATATATCTCTGAAACAATCAATTTGTTTAGGTTTTTTTTTATGGAAACAATTTGTTTATTTTCTTCATATTACCCAAACAATTTGCTTTTATGGTGGAGGGGTTCCAATTAAACTTGAAAATGAGTTCTTTTCAATCCTCAAAGATCCATGCACAAGTTTTTTTTTTTTTATTAAAATAAATATATTTTTTAATTAATTTTGTTTTTTTCATTTTCAATTTAAGAATTTTTTATTCAATATTAATAAGATTTTTCTGGGTTTTTTTTTTCTATATAAATGGTTATAGTAGTTTTTTTGCTAAGTAAAACTTGGATGAATAAAAAATTAAATAGTGAAGGTGTGTATTTATAATTATGGTGTTCTTGGTCTTTGATAATTTTAATTTATAATAAACTTTGTCATTTTTCGCTCTTGGTTATATCACAATAAGTATTCATGGGTTGGATATTTAATATATTAATTTATACCATATTCATTGTCCATTGGATAAGAAATTTTTATATCCATATCTTATATATCAAGTTTTGGATATCCATTATCGGAGATGTATTATATATATATACACATTAAAAAATATAAATGTTCTATATATAATACAAATGTATACATCTCATAATGAATTTGAGTTGGGTTTGATAATATTTATATTATATCAATTATTCATCAAGTAATTTAACTAAAAACAAAGTTTCGTTTTATATTTGTGGAGTACATGTTAGATTGTTATATCTATTTATAATCCATTTATAAATATCTTTATATTATGCATAATCTCCTATAAAACTAAATTTGGTATAAGCCAAAGCATAAGAGTGCTCCAAACTATTACATTATCATTAAAAAAAATTGAGAGGGTCATGTAAGAGTTAGAGCATCTCCATCCCCTTTTAATTCCAAGTATAGATTTCTTTTTCTTTTTTCCTCCTATCCAAGAAAAGCTGCATTCTCCTATAGGAATCAACTAGATGACATGCCCGCGCGCTGCCGCGGGCTTATAAAACAAATACACTTGATAGTGTTATAACTGTAAACCAATGCTAGATAAGTAATAAAAATTAAAGGTATGATAGAGCAAATATTTTATGACAGAAAAAAAGTTGTGTTGATGATCAAAAACTCAGAGACTGAACAAAATGATTTGTAGATATCTATAGTGTTTTGTGAGGAAAGATACAATGCTTTCACTACATGATTTAGCTTTTTAGTTAATAAAAAGAAAAAAAAATTACAAAGCTAAATTCTTTATCAACTTAATATTAAAAAAAAACCAATAAAGATAATTTTGGAAGGAAAAAAACCCATGAGAAAAAATATTGCAGCAATTGACAATGTTCTGTAAGGAAAACTATAGCGCTTTTTCCCAATAAAATAAAATAAAAAACTATTTAGAGAAATATTGTAGCAATTCACAGTATTTTGTGAGAAAAACTACAACGCTTTCCTCATATGATTTAGCTTTATTGTAATTATAATTTTTAACCAACTCAATATTAAAAAAAAAATTGACAAAGATAATTTTGAAAAAAATAATAAAAAAATCACATGGAAAAACACTGCAACAATTCATAGTGTTTTAAAGAAAAAAAAAAATATAAAGCTAAATTCTTAATCAGCTCAATATTAAAAAAAAAATCGACAGAGACAATTTTAGAAAAAAAAAAACAAAAAAAACACCAAAAAAAGAGAAAAATATCATGTTGGAAACACTGTAGCAATTCACAGTGTTTTGTGATGAAAGTTACAGTGCTTCCCCACATGATTTAGCCTTATTTGTAATGACTTATAATTGTAATTCACAAACAACTCAATATTAAAAAAAAAAATGAAAAGGATAATTTGAAAAAAATTATAACAAAAAAAACCATGCGGAGAGACACTGTAGCAATCCATAATGTTTTATGAACAAAGCTACAATGCTTTCCCCACATAATTAAGCTTTATTACAAAGTTAAATTCTTACCAACTCAATATTAGAAAAAAAATAAAATGGACGAAGATAATTTTAAAAAAAATATTACAAAAAAAAAATACAAAAGAAACTGGAAAAAAAAAACCATATGAGAAAAAATTGTATTAATCTATAGTGTTTTGTGAGGAAAAACTTGTAATTGCAATTCTTAACCAGCTTAATATTTAAAAAATAAAATTGACAAAGATAATTTTAGGAAAAAACATAACAAAAACAGGAAAAAACCATGTGAGAAAAAAAACTGTAGCAATCAACAGTAATTTTTTAGGAAATTTACAGTGCTTTCCTCGCATATTATAACTGTAATTTTTAACCAGCTCATATTAAAAAATAAAATAAAAAAAGATAATTTCAGAGAAAAAAAAAACCATGCAGAGAAACATTGTAGAAATCAACAATGTTTTAAAGAAAAAAAATTACAAAACTAAACTCTCAATCAGCTCAATATTAAAAAAAAATCGACAAATATAATTTTGAAAAATAAAAAAATAAAATAGAAAAAATATGTGAAAAAACATCGCAGCGCTCCACAGTATTTTAAAGAAAAAAAATTAGAAAGCAAACATTTTAACCAAGTCAATATTTAAAAGTTAAAATCAACAAAAATAATTTTGAAAAAAAAAATAATAAAAAAAGAAAAAAAAGAAAAAATAGGAAAGTTGAAAAAAAAGAAGTAAATTTGAAAAAAAAAAAGAAGAAAAGAAACGGAAAAAAAAGAGGAAAAGTTAGAAAAAAAAAAACAAAAAAGGAGAAAAGCACTGTTAAAAAATGAAAAAATAGGAAAGTTGAAAAAAAAAGTAAATTTGAAAAAAAAAAAGAAACGGAAAAAATGAAGAAGGAAAAGTTAGAAAAAAAAAAAAAAAAGCACTGTGGATTACTGTGTAATTCACAGTGCTTTGTATGTGGGGAACAATAATTTCCCCATATCATTTAAAGTATTGTATAATATAATATCCCAAAACCAGTCCACGCAAGAAATAAAACCATCCATCCATTCAACACAAATCTATAGCCCATATGTACTGGACAACAACTGCGCCAGTTTTTTTAGAAACTAACATATGCACATCTCTTTTTTAAAAAAAAAAAAAAGAAAAAAGAAATAGCACAACTCCTAGGTTGCGCAAGTTGGGCACAGGGTTTAATATATATATATATATATTTTTTTTTAAAGAAGAAGAAGGCAGCATCTGTGCTTGTGACGATGTTTTGTATGTGCAATGGGAAGTTTGATCTTGTCGTAGGACAGCCTTCTCCAGTCATGTCAGCACGCACATCAAACACGCCACTCTTTCATGGGTGTACTGAAAGCTTCAGGACTGAATTGAATGTGATGTGACATGATGCAGTCTTGCTTCTTCTTTTTTTTTTTTTTTTAATTTATTTTTTAAAAAAGTATTACAGTTAATTTAAAATATTACCAAAATAACAGGATTGATAAATTTAAAGAAATAACACATTTGTTTATGTTGCAATGGAAAAACATGATTTTTATAAACATAATTTTTATAACTGGATGTTGTTTATAATAGCAATAACATTTAAAAATTATTAAATGAATAAAAAAAAATCTTAAAAAAAATATTGAAATTTTGATTATAACACTACTAATATTTAAAAAATAAAATTCAATGAGATAAATTCAATAATACAAGAAAAAATTACTAATGATCTGAGGGTCATACCTGCCATATAAAAATCAATTATATTTTTTTTTTCTAATCACAGTATATAAAAACTGTCGTGACATATATAAAATTTACTATTTTACAAAAATAAATTTAACTGTATTATTTAACAAGTATCTTTTTAAAAATATGCTAAAAACAAAAAATAGCCATATATTTTACAGTATGTGATGCATGCAGGGGTGGCTATTGTACTTGCGGGAACAGAAGCACCAGCTGCATTTGCAGAAGCGGTTTCCATCGGTGGACTCGGGAAAAGCGTCCATGCAAAACTGAGTTCACCTACTGCAGATATTCTCTAAACTAAGCTCTCCACTAATAGCTCTCGCTTATTTATGAAGTTTTTCGACTCTCCTGTAAGTTTTGCCTCTGGTCTCGTATGATGTGTCTGGGTTTTGGTTTTGGCTTCAACACCATTGATTTCTGCTTCAACTGTTTTACAAGATCCCGTGTTTGGCAATGTTATATCGATTGTTTTTTAAATAGTTTTTCGTGTCAAAATACATGTCAATAATTTCTTTTATTTTTTTAAAATTATTTTTTACATCAGCACATCAAAACGATCTAAAAAATACAAATCACATTCAATTTTGGCAAAATAAAAAAAAAAATTGAAATTTAGCTAAAGATAATTTCAACCGCAAAGCCAAACAGGCTTAAAACTAAAAGGGTTTAATATTTATTGATTTAAAAGAAGTTAGTCTAATTAAGCTGCTAGCTTTCCACTGTCATCTCGAACTTGATTTACTACTTGTCCATTGCTTCCATGATCACTAGCTTAGTGTTCGTTATGAATATGCATTTGCAGGTAAAGCTGCTAGCATGCATTTCACCATCATTGAACTTGATTAAACTGTTTTTCTGTCAACGTTTCAAGCCAAAAAGCAACTTTTCTTGTGTTTTTGGCTTTAACCGTAATTTTCACCGCGTATACAAACCTATCTTGATCTTTTTTTCTTCTTATAATGTGTCCAGCGTCTGTTCTTCGGCTTCAATGGCTCAATTTAATTTCTGATGAGTTTCAAGTCTAGTTAATTCAAATCCAT